>NC_052146.1:195877955-196030455 GCF_902713615.1 Scyliorhinus canicula | reverse complement strand
GACAGAGCGCGAGAGACAGAGCGCGAGAGACAGAGCGCGAGGGACAGTGCGCGAGAGACAGTGCGCGAGAGACAGTGCGCGAGGGACAGTGCGCGAGGGACAGAGCGCGAGAGACAGAGCGCGAGAGACAGAGCGCGAGAGACAGAGCGCGAGAGACAGAGCGCGAGAGACAGAGCGCGAGAGACAGAGCGCGAGAGACAGAGCGCGAGAGACAGAGCGCGAGAGACAGAGCGCGAGAGACAGAGCGCGAGAGACAGAGCGCGAGAGACAGAGCGCGAGGGACAGAGCGCGAGGGACAGGGCGCGAGGGACAGTGCGCGAGGGACAGTGCGCGAGGGACAGGGCGCGAGGGACAGTGCGCGAGGGACAGTGCGCGAGGGACAGTGCGCGAGGGACAGAGCGCGAGGGACAGTGCGCGAGGGACAGTGCGCGAGAGAGAGCGCGAGAGACAGAGCGCGAGAGACAGAGCGCGAGAGACAGAGCGCGAGAGACAGAGCGCGAGAGACAGAGCGCGAGAGACAGAGCGCGAGGGACAGAGCGCGAGGGACAGTGCGCGAGAGACAGTGCGCGAGAGACAGTGCGCGAGGGACAGTGCGCGAGGGACAGTCGCGAGGGACAGTGCGCGAGGGACAGTGCGCGAGGGACAGTGCGCGAGGGACAGTGCGCGAGGGACAGTGCGCGAGAGACTGTGTGCGAGGGACAGCACGCGAGAGAGAGCATGTGTGAGAGAGAGATCATGCGCAAGAGAGAGCAGCTCTTTTTACTTCCAAGATCTAAATACATCTGCTAAGTTCTCTCAGAAAGCATCATGCAAGAACCAATCACTGACTATTGTCAGGCAGAATACTGTCCCTGGCCAACACACCGGCTGCCAGATAACCAATCAAACAGACACCCTCCAACGCTGGTTCCAGAGGTCCACTCAGTGCCAAAAGCAAAAGCTGGGAATGTACTGTTCTGCCAAGCAGGCTGTTTCACTTTGTGTCTTCTGCTAAAAGACAGATCCCGATTATGTGCCCACCAACCAAAATCATAAAGGAAACAAATGGGACGAAGGAAGTAAGAGGAAGGGATCTTACAGTGGGGCTGAGCTGCACATGTTTTGGCTGCTGTATACACTTCAAAAGTATTTAGGAACATAGGGAATTGGAGCAGGAATAGGCCATTTGGCCGGTCAAGTCTGCTTTGCCATTCAGTTAGATCATGGCTGATCCACTACCTCAATGCCATTTTCCCCACACTATTCAGTGATGACTTTACTATCTAGAAATTGATCGATCTCAGTCTTGAACATAATCAATGGCTGAGCCCCTACAGCCCTCTGGGGTAGCGGATTCCGAAGATTTACCAGTGATGAAATGCCTCCTCACCGCAGTCCTAAAAGGCCTATCCTTTACTCTGAGACTGTGTACCCTCTGGCTCCCACTTCATTCACGGTGAAGAGCTTTGGGATGTCCAACATCATAAAAGAAGTCCGACAGAATTTGATGTTCCCCTTCCAGACGACCCTCAATATAAAGACAGTGAAACCAGCAATTCATTTTTCCCAGTCCAGCTCCGCCTTCCTCAGCTGCAACTCTAGGATATTCCTATTTTACACTGCTTTATTTTACATGATGTGGAGATGCCGGCGTTGGACTGGGGTGTGCACAGTAAGAAGTCTTACAACACTAGGTTAAAGTCCAACATGTTTTGTTTCAAACATTCACCTGAGGAAGGAGCAGTGCTCCGAAAGCTTGTGTTTGAAACAAACCTGTTGGACTTTAACCTGGTGTTGTAAGACTTCTTACTTATTTTACATGGGAAATGTCTGGGGTGAAACAACAAAATTTCAAATGGATGTCACTGGGCACAATTTACCAGCTACGTCCCGCCGGAATCAAACGGGACAAGGCCAGCAGATCCTGGAAGAGGCCTCTCCTGGGATTCCTGACATGGTAGGGGCCCAGACTTGCAGAGTAACTCTGCTGATGCCGGATTGAACCGGTTCCCGGGATCTAAGGGCCTTGTCGAGGAGGCTCCAGCAAGGCGCCGTTCAGCACTGAATGACACTTGGGGTAGGGTTGTCTCCTAGGCGAATGGAGACCCCCGGGTAGCTGGTATCTGGAGGGATTCCCCTGCCACTGCTGATGTGGGCACCCTGGCACTGCCCCAGTGCCCAGGTGACATTTTGCCAGTGCCAGAGATTGTCCCAGGGTTGCCCTGCCCTTGTGAGGTGGGATGCGGTGGGTTCGAGAACACCCCCGACAAGGAAGTTGGGGCATTGAGGGGGGGGCAAAGATAAATGGTGCCCGATCTCTTCCAGCACTGAGGAGCTCCGCTCATTAGAGCTCCCAGTGCAGGAAATGCGACTAAGTGCGTCCTCGGCAGTTCCCCATCGAGGCTCGAATGAGAACCAGAGTGCCGTTAGATAGCAGGGTCATTCCCAGCGCAACTGTGCATGGAACAACCCCTCTAATCCTGCCCAGAATGGACTCTTTTCTTTTTGGTTCGGTCGTATCCGTTGTCTGCACCCAGCACTTAAACTGCTGAATTCATTAGAGTGATTGATCTCCCTCCCACCCTCACTTCTTGCAGAATTTATAATGTGACTAAAGTATTACTGAAAAAGGGACAGGGGCCTGACTTTTCAGGATGGCGCGCACTCGGCCGCCATCATTCTGAGAGCTGACAGGGAAGCCAGTTCCTCCGCCTCAAGACAGGGGCCTTGTCATTTTACGCTCAATTGAGTTCTGACTGGCACTTCTGTTCATACTTGGATGGAATTCCTGTCTTGGAGAGCTGTTGATCAATCATAATAGTGGGGCTGGGGGGGCTGGCAGGGTGATGGTGGTGGGGGAGGGCGGTTGAGGGTCGGAGCTCCCCGATCCAGTTCCCGAGGGGAGGGTATCCCCAGTCTGAAGGGACCTTGCAATTGTGATCCCCCCATCCGGCCATCCCGAGATTGAGGGTGAGGACGCACTCTCAGTCACTGGGCACCTGCCAGCCTAAAGATGGAGGCTGGGCAGGAAAAGGCCCTTAAATGGCTACTTACAGGCCTTAGTAGCAGCAAGGGTGACTTTCCCATCTGAGGCCCTGCTTGTCTCACTGTTAAAAAACATCTGGCTTGGGGTGGGTGGATCCCAGAGGGAATCCTGTCCATGCTATTTTACGCTCTTCCTGTGATCTTCTCCCCAACCCCAGAGTGTAAAATTCCAGCCACGGAGTCGAACCGTCTTGTCAACAATTTATATTGCATGACAAAAGGGTGGTGATTGTTTGGCAAGTTGCTTCTGATTGGTGGAGGCATTGCCATGGAGACTGCAGCAGGGAGCTATTGTCCGCATGTTTCTGTTTAACTTAAAGGACTGCTCCCCACGTATGAATATATGTAGCTCTTATCAAGTATAAGTGAGGCAGGTTGCGCTCTTGACTGATCATCTTAAATTGATTGAGTATAATTCTTAGCACACTCAGGATTGTTCAAGCAAGTTCTGTCAAATCGCGGTATCACATCTGTCGCTGGGGCCCAGATTTTACACCCCCCCGCTGCAACGCGCCTCTCTACAGCCCCCCAACTGGCAGATGTGGTGAGCCCTTCAAACCTCCATTCAGTTTGGTGGGACAGTAATATCCTATTGGGCAGGAAAGACCTTTAAAACCCAGTCCTAAATATTAAGGTTGATTTAAATCAGCTGGAAGTTTGGCAATTCCAGGTTTGTGCCGACAATTCAAACTCTTTTTCTAATCCCCGCCCCCACCCCATAATAGATTGCCAGACTGCCACCCTCCCAAATTATAGTGTATGGGCACATTGCACAATTGTTTCCCCCCCCAAATTCTTTCACTGGCCAAGTGCACCCCTTCCCACTGCCCTCGCCAGAAGGAACATTGGAACCTGGCACAATAAGTAGCGTCATGGGAGTCTCACATGGTTTCCAAAAATGTTTTCAAGTCAGCTGCACTGTCGGTCAGAACACAGCACAGAGGAAGCTCTTGTTACTGAAGAAATAAGAACAGCCATTTCGTCCTTGAGATGCAGTGTCATGCCCCATTTCTGGCTGGTATTATTTTGCCAGTCACGGAAAGGGCACGGGTGCGAGCTGAATCTCACAGGCACTAAATAATTTACTGGGCCATTTAAAAATAATTGAGAAACAGATGCAAACTTTGCTGCTGAAGCCGCAGGGAAGGAGGAGGAGTAGATTTAACTGAGTGGAGGGTGCATCGTTTCTGAAGAAGTTATCTTGGCAGGAGACAGAGACTGTGCAGGCGAAGGCCCCAAATTTTAAGAGAAATGGTGAGGGATGTGTGGGGTTTGGTGGAGAAAAGTCTAGTACCAAGATCAACCAATGTCTCTCCTCTTGCACTCAAGGTTACCGTGGCCAGCATTCTCTCAATCAGCCATCTACTGCTGCATTACATCCCTCACTGATTCAGCCTTTGCTTGGGTGGGGCACACACCAACTTCCCCACAGATGTGGCATCACAAACACAGAAGGCCTTTGCATTCTTTGCTGGCTTCCTCTCAAATTCGCAGAATGGTGAGTGGACTGTACCCACTTCACTGCAAGGGCACCAATGAAGCAGCCAGAGGCATTAACGAACAGCAAACCATTCCATTTGGTCAACGTGCTGGTGGTGGGCAAACCACAATAAGGCCTTCCCTGCACGCTTGGGGCTGCAGCGACTCACTTATTCTGAGGCACTTACACCTACCACAAATTTCCCAGCCCTCACCTCCATGGTTGACTTCTGGGGACAAAGGTGGTGGTGGCTGCTGACTCGCTTCAAGTTCGCCAACCTTCTACTACTACAGATGTTTGCAGATGAGGACTTTCGACAAGCAGGACATTGGCCTATTCAAGATGTGGCTCAGATGCCCTCGACTGTTTGAGGGGCACTCCAGTGCCTGCAAGGGTGTTGAGGAAAGTGGCTGTTAGCAGTATGCTCCATGACATTGCACATTGGAGGGGCATTCACATTCAGGGGCCAGAAGCGAGCTAAAGATCTGTATCAATTTCCTCAAATGCATATATTGACGGGCAACTAATACTGGGATGACGCACGACGTCCTTAGTGGCATAAACCTTTATTTAAAAAAAAAAATCTTTCTATTGGCAATTCTCATATTTATAAACAATTGTATATATACATCACATTTTTCTTACCCGTGCTAATTTACTTTATTGTGCAGAAAAGTTTATTTTGTCTTTCTTTTAATTGGTCTTACATACATTTTGCCGCCCTCTGGTCCCTCCCCCCTCCTTTGTGTATCCCCCGTCCGTTCCCTCCCTTGTTGGCTTCAGCTGTGCTTTGCTTTTATTGTCTGGGGGGGGGGGGGGGGGGGGGGGGGGGGGGGGGGGGGGAGGGGGGGGGGGGTTTAACCCCCCCTCTTCTTTTTGTGGTTATACACCTTCCTTCCGTCCGTCTGTCTGTTCCCCCCCCCCCCCCCCCCCCCCCCCCCCGGGTTTCGCAGTCCTTTGGTTCCTCATCTATCTTGTTTTTTTATTCTTAACTTACTCCACATTGTTGGCCTCGAACAGGTTTTGGAACAGGCCGACAAAATGCCCCCTAGTATCCAGGAAGCCTTCCTCTGACCCTCGGATGGTGTACTTAATCTTCTCCAGGTCAGCGAGCCAGTCTGCAGCTTTGGGTGGTGCTGCCGATCGCCAGCCGAGATTCTCCGGCGTGGGATTAGGGAAGCGAAAGCAAGGGCGTCGGCCCCCTTCCCCACGTGTAATTCTGGCTGCTCCGATACCCCGAAGATTGCCACTGTCGGGCATGACTTCACCCTCACCACCACAACCTGGACATTGCCTCAGAAGGCTGTCCAGAACCCAGCAAGTTTGGGACAAGCCCAGAACATTGTGGTGCCCTATTATGTATTTTCTTTTTTTTTCATGTACTTAATGATCTGCTGAGCTGCTCGCAGAAAAATACTTTTCACTGTACCTTGGAACACGTGACAATAAACAAAATCAAATCAGACATGTGGATGTGGTTGGCTGGGCCCCTCTGGCACTGCCCACATTTGTCCTCCACCCCCGGGAAGAACCTGCTCATACGGGTTCTGATCAGGTGCGCTCTGTGCACCACTTTGAGCTGCATTAGGCTGAGCCTTGCGCAGGAGGAGGTAGAGTTAGCCCTGCCCAGTGTTTTGCTCTAGGGTCCCCATCCTCCCTCTGTCCCCAGTTCGTCCTCCTGTTTTTGTCTGGTCTCGTCCAGTGGTCTTGAGCTCTGACCAGTAACTGTCCAAATGTATTTCCACATAGCCCCCCCTTCTCGCTGATTGTGCCTATCAGGTCCACTAGTAGTGAAGTTTCTGGGGCACTGGGGTACCCTACTGTCTCTTTGCGGAGGAAGTGTTTTATTTGGAGGTGTCTCAATTCCTGTCCTTTTGCTATTTTCCACTTCCTCGGCAGTTTGTCCAGTGTCGCCAATCTGCGGCCCATGTAGAAGTCCCCGACCGTCAGTGTGCCCCCGTCCCGCCTCCATCTTTTTAAGGTGGTATCGAGCATGGCTGGAGGGGAATCTGTGATTGCCACAGATGGGGGCCATGGGAGACATTTTATTTAGCCCGAAGTGTTGTCTCAACTGGGTCCACGTTCTCAGCGTGGCCGCTATCACTGGGCTCGTTGTGTATCTTGTTGAGGAGGATGGGAGTGCTGCTGTGGCCAGGGCCCGGAGGGTCGTTCCTTTACAGGCGGCTTCCTCCATCCGTAACCACTGTGTGCCGGGTTTGTATACCCATCCCCTCACTCTTTCTGCCGTTGCTGCCCAGTGGTAGTATTGTAAGTTCGGTAAGGCCAAGCTCCCTTTTATTTTCCTTCTTTGCAATGTCTGTTTGGGAATTCTAGGATTCTTACCCCCCCCCACACAACGCCATGATTAGACTGAAGAAGGCCATGGGGATGAAGATTGGGCTGGATCTAAACAGGAAGAGGAACCTTGGCAGTACGTTCATCTTGATCTTCTGCACTCTCCCCGCCAGAGAAAGTGGGAGTGAGCCCCACCTTTGAAGGTCTCTTCTTACTTCCTCCACGAGGCTGGTGAGGTTCCACTTGTGGATCTGTGTCCAGTCTCTGGCTATTTGGATCCCCAGGTAGCGGAATCTGTTCTGGGCCGTTTTGAACTGGAGCCCCTCCAGCTCTGTCCCTCCCCCGTTTGGGTTCACTGAGAATGCCGCACTTTTGCCCAGGTTACTTTTGTAGCCCGAGAAGGTTCCAAACTCCTTCAGGATCTGCAGTATTGTCTTCAATCCCTCCTGTAGCGTTGAGACATAGAGGAGCAGGTCACCTGCATAGAGTGAGACTCCGTGCTCTCTGTCTCCTCTCCGGATTCTCTTCCAGCTTTTCGCATCCCAAAGGGCTACCGCCAGGGGTTTGATCGCTAGCGCGAACAAGAATGGGGACAGGGGGCAGCCCTGTCTCGTTCCTCTCTGTAGCTGGAAGTATTCAGAGCTGGTGGTGTTAGTTCGGATGCTCGCTTTGGGAGCGTTGTACAGGAGCCTCACCCAGGCGGTGAATCCAGCTCCGTGCCCAAACCGTTCCAGTACCTCAAAGAGGTATTTCCATTAGACTCTGTCAAAGGCCTTTTCTGCGTCCACGGAGACGATCACCTCTGGTGTTCTCTCCCTGGGGGGTGGGGGTGGGGGGGTCATTATCACATTCAGCAGCTGCCTGATGTTCGCTGTGAGCTGCCTAGCCTTGACAAAGCCCATTTGGTCCTCTGCGACCACCTCTGGTTCACAGCCCTCCAGCCTTTTGGCCAGGACCTTTGCGACTATTTTTGCGTCCACACAGTCAGCAGTGAAATGGGTCTGTATGATCCACATTCCGTCAGGTCTTTATCTTTTTTGGGTATCAGTGAGCTTGTGGTCTGCGCTAGCGTTGGGGGGCAGGGTGCCCTGTGCCAGTGAGTCTGCAAACATGTCCCTTAGGTGTGGGGCCAGGTGCAAATGTTTTGTAGAAGTCCCCCAGGAAACCATCAGGTCCTGGTGCCTTCCCCGCCTGCATGGAGCTGATGCTCTCCATGATTTCTCCCAGGTCTATTTGTGTTTCTAGCTCCCCCCTTCTGTCCTTCCCCACAACTGGTAGTTCCAGTCCGTCTAGGAACTGTCTCATCCCCACGTCCCCTTTGGGTGGCTCGGAGGTGTACAGTTCCCGGTAGAAGGTCTCAAATGCCCAATTGACCTCCTTTGGTTCTGTTACCAGTCTGCCTCTGCTATCCTTTAGCTGCACTATTTCCCTCGTGGTTGCCTGCTTTCTCAACTGGTGAGCCAACAGGCGACCAGCCTTGTCTCCGTGTTTGTAGAAGGTCCCCCATGTCTGGCGGAGTTGGAGCACTGCTTTCCTGGTGGATAGCAAGTTAAAGTCCATTTGCAGCTTCTTCCTCTCTGCCAGCAGCTCCACGGTCGGGGCCTCGGAGCTTCTTTTTTTTTTTTACAAATCTAGAGTATCCAATTATCTTTTTTCCAATTAAGGGGCAATTTAGCATGGCCAATTTACCTAACCTACACATCTTTTGGGTTGTGGGGGTGAAACCCATGCAGACACGGGGAGAATGTGCAAACGTCCTCAGCCCTGTAGTCCCTGTGATAACCACTGTGCCACCTGCCGCCCTCGGAGTATTTTCTGTCAACTTCCTAAATGGAGTCCACTAGTTGCTGCCTGGACACTCCTCTTTCCTATCTCTGCTTGCCTTGTAAGCTATGATCTCTCCTCTAATCGCAGTCTTCAGCGCCTCCCAAAATGTGGACGGTGAGACCTCCCTATTTTGGTTGTTACTAACATAATCGCCTATGGCCTGCGGGTTTTTTTGGCGTAAGGCCTCGGCAGCCAGGAGGTCAGTGTCCAGCCTCTATATGGGGCGCTGGGCACGGCCTGTCTCCAATTTCACATCCATGTAGTGTGGAGCGTGGCCGGAGATAACAATCGTGGACTATTCCGCTCCCGTGATCACTGGAAGCACCGATATCCCCACTGAAAAGAAGCCGATACGGGTGTACACCTTGTGCTCTTGTGAAAAGTATGAGAATTCCTTTTCTCCTGGGTGCAGGAACCTCATGGGCAGCACGGTAGCACAGTGGTTAGCACAGTTGCTCCACAGCTCCAGGTTCGATTCCTGGCTTGGGTCACTGTCTGTGCGGAGTGTGCCCATTCTCCCCGTGTATTTGTGGGTTTCCTCCGGGTGCTCCGGTTTCCTCCAACAGTCCAATGATGTGCGGGTTAGGTGGATTGGCCATGCTAAATAGCCCTTAGTGTCCAAAAAGGTTAGGTGGGATTACTGAGTTACGGGGATAGGGCGGAGGTGTGGGCTTAAGTGGGGTGCTGACTCGATGAGCCAAATGGCCTCCTTCTGCACTGCAAATTCTATGATTCTATGATTCAAATGCTTCTCCATGCGTCCACCACCCCCATCTGCTCCATAAAAGCCCCTAGCTCCCTAGCCATGCCAGTCTTTTTCCCTGTTCTGTGGTTTGATCGGTCGGTGGGTCCTGCACGCAGTTAAAGTCGACCCCCCCATAATCAGTTGGTGTGTGTCAATGTTGGGGATTTCCGCCCTGGTCTTGTTTATGAATTCTGTGTCGTCCCAGTTGGGAGCATGCACAAATACCAGTACCACCGGTCCCCCTTCCAGGGCACCGCTGACCATGACGTACCGTCCCCCTTGGGTCCGTAACTGTCTTGGTTTCTGTAAACCTCGTCCTCTTGTTAATTAGTATGGCTACTCCCCTTGCTCTCACCCAGTAATACGAGTGGTATGTCTGTCTCACCCAGCCCTTCCTTACCAACAGTCGGTCCTTTTCCCTCAGGTGCGTCTCTTGTAGGTAGATTATGTCTGCTTTTAGGCTTCTTAGGTGGGCGAAGACTCTGGATCCTTTCACTGGGCCGTTTAGTCCCCTTATGTTCCAGGTAACAATCCTGGTGGAGGGTTTCTGACCCCCACCGGGTCCTGCGGGATTACCCATACTTACCTGTTGGACAAGCCCCTGCACGCCGGGGTTTCCCTTTGTTAGGAGGCCGTCCCCTCTCCCCGTGTTCTTCCCGCCCTTCTGTTCCGTCCCTTTGTGCCAGGTGCTCCCTCTCCCCCGAGAGGTACGCCGCGGCCCTCCTTTCTTTCTGCCCCCCCCCTCCCCGTGTTGGCCTCCTCGCTAGTACGGTGGCTCCCCTCCCAGTACTTGACTGGCACTGCTTTACCCGCCTCCTTCCACCCCTTATCTCTCCCTCCTGTCTGCTTATCTCACTCTCCCTCCCCTTGCTCTGCTCCCCCTCATCACATTGAGAGAAGAGACCAGCCAGAAAGTGAGGCAGCACAGTCCCGCGTAAATCAGAAAACATATGCATACAGTTCATGATAGTATTGTCCCTGTTTGAGGTCTGTCCTCCTCTCTTTGTTCCGATTCTTTTTTTCTGCCTCTGCAGCTTTCATTGATGCGATTGTTCCTCCACCAATTTGTTTGGTTTAATGAACTCATCAGCCTCCACTGGGGTGTTAAAATACAGTTCCTTTCCCTTGAAAGTTACCCAGAGTCTGGCCGGGAATAACGTCCCAAACCACACCTTACTTTTGTAGAGTGCTGATTTTGCTCTGTTGAACTCGGCCCTCTTTTTTGCCAGGTCCGCCCCAATATCTTGGTGCAGCCTGATATTCTTCCCTTCCCACATGCATGATTTTGTCTGACGGGCCCACCTTAGGATTTTTTCCCAGTCCTGGAACCGGTGTATCTTCGTAATAATCGCTCTGGGCAGCTCCCAGGCTTTGGACCTGGTTCAAAGCGACCTGTGTGTGGTGATATAACCACTGTAGTGATGTGTACTTGCAGTAGGGGGATGTATGGCTGTACCTGTAATACAGGTTCCTCCGGTAAGCCCCTGCCGGCTAGCTCCGCCCACAGGGAGCTTGTGTATAAATATGCGTGTGAGTCACTCAGACCTTAGTCTACAGTTGCAGATGGAGGAATAGCATCGCACAGCAATAAAGCCTCGATTGTACTAGTCTCTCATCTTTGACTATAATTGTTAGTGCTACAATGTGCGCCCTGTCCATTTATGGAGGTTTGGAAAGTCCTCCCTCCCCACCAGCTTGCCCAGCATTTGGCCCAGCCCTCTCCCCCCTCTGGCGGGCCCACTATTCTGACGTTCTGCCGCCTGGACCTGTTTTCCTGGTCCTCCACATTCCCTCTTCGGCTCCCCTGGGTTGTCACCCACCTTCTCACCTCGGTTTCCAGAGCTACAATACTGTCACTCTGGTCCTAGGCGGCCTTCTCCAACTCCAGGGTTGCTTTCTCCACGGCCTCCACCTTCCTTCCCAGGCCTTCTGTGTTTCGCTGCATTGTGTTTATCGCCTCCGACATCACGTCCTTCATCATCATGCGGAGCTCTGTCCTGCTCATCTCCTTCATCGCGTTTAGCTCCTTTTTCCAACACGCTTCTCCATTCTTCCCCCTGTGCGGCGGTGTGGAGGGGGGTCGCTGCGTCCTGTTCCTGCTCCGCTGTTCAGTTCGCCAGCTTTGCCCCTTCCTGGTTCGCCTGAACCTCCGTCTCACCTCGTGGGGCCACCTGTCTGCGCGCCCGCAGCTCCTGCCCCTTTCCATCGTTGCTGCTCCTAATGCTGCACCATCCTCTCGGCTTATTATTTCCAGGCATGTTCCTTTTATGCTTCTTTCGCCTTTGAACATAGAACATACAGTGCAGAAGGAGGCCATTCGGCACATCAAGTCTGTACCAGCCCACTTAAGCCCTCACTTCCACCCTATCCCCGCAACCCAATAACCCCTCCTAACCTTTTTTTAGTCACTAAGGGTAATTTATCAAGGCCAATCCACCTAACCTCCAGGTCTTTGGACTGTGGGAGGAAACCGGAGCACCCGGAGGAAACCCACGCAGACACGGGGAGAACGTGCGGACAGTGACCCAGCAGGGAATCGAACCTGGGACCCTGGCGCTGTGAATCCACAGTGCTAATCACTTGTGCTACCGTGCTGCCCAATTTATTTCCCCTGTTAAAAAAAAATTAATTACACACATCCTCGATGACTGAGGTAGCTAACCAACCCTTTTTACAAAAAGACGGGTTCAGAAAAGAACCATTTGTTTGGAATGCACGACTACCTAAAAATTGGGCGATCACAGTTCGATCTGCAAGAAGTTCTCTTCAGGAATAATGACTTACAGAACTGTTGTGTGAGGTAGTGATGAGCAATAACAATAGTACTATATCAATAAGTTGAACTTAAATGTGATTGTGCACAGTTTTAAGTCTTCCGAGCGGTCTAGCATTATATAAATCGTGTGAACATTATCAAATCTCTTGACAAACTTCAAGGTCATCACTCACCACAACCTCTATACATTTCAAAAAAGGTATATTTTGTTTTACAAAGTTTAAAAATTATAGTCCATATATGTTTAAATCCGAAGCTGTTCATTTCCTTGGTTGTTCCCGGTCTCCATTTGGCGGCATGGTCTGGAATTTTACCATTAGCAGCTTCAAGTGTAACCTCCACATAGCAAGTCAGTCGTCATCAAAACAGGTCAGGACAGGCCTTGACCTTGTTTTCACGCTGCCTCTTTGCTGCACCTGGGGACACCCTCTTGCACCACGAGCACCTCTCCCTGCCATTTGACCACGCGGTGTGAATGCAGATCTTCCACGTGGTCGGGGAACTCCACGACCTCCAGAAAGAGAGGCACCTCCCCCACTTCTGCCACCTCTTTCTCTAGTAGCTGTCTGATAATCATCATAGCCATAGTACGGGTCTTCATATGCTCCACGATAATCATGGAGGGTTTGGCTGGGTTTTGGTGGGCTTTTTAAGCCGAAATTCTCGATAAATTGCCTCTGTTGGGTCCGTTTGGGAGGAGAGCCATCTGATGTGCGTCCGCTCAGCGCATCGCCGCCACCGGAAGTCCTCGGCATAATACCTACTGTCTGAACATCTGGATGAGGACTCAGTCTTCCACTGGCCTCATTGCGCAGGGACCAGTTGGGGTCCTAACTGAGGCTACGGGCTCTGTATTTCTGAAGAAGCAGCTGTCGTCATTGGGACATGTACCACAGACCAGCCTTTGGGGAAGCAGTGGACGGTCAGGGTGCTGAAATGATGTCATCTCCCTCCTTTCACCAGCACGGGACACATTGACAAAAACATTTGAAGGGGACTTCGGGTGGCGGCTACATAGATGATTTAGAGTTGGGGACCAAGGGCAATGTGTCCAAGTTTGCAGATGACACTAAGATGAGTGGTAAAGCGAAACGTGCAGAGGATACTGGAAGTCTGCAGAGGGATTTGGATAGGTTAAGTGAATGGGCTCGGGTCTGGCAGATGGAATACAATTTTGACAAATGTGAGGTTGTCCATTTTGGTAGGAATAACAGCAAACGGGATTATTATTTAAACAATAAAATATTAAAGCATGCCTCTGTGCAGAGAGACCTGGGTGTGCTAGTGCACGAGTCACAGAAGGTTGGTTTACAGGTGCAACAGGCGATTAAGAAGGCGAATGGAATTTTGTCCTTCATTGCGAGAGGGATGGAGTTTAAGACTAGGGAGGTTATGCTGCAATTGTATACGGTGTTAGTGAGGCCACACCTGGAGTATTGTGTTCAGTTTTGGTCTCCTTACTTGAGAAAGGACGTACTGGCACTGGAGGGTGTGCAGAGGAGATTCACTAGGTTAATCCCAGAGCTGAAGGGGTTGGATTACAAGGAGAGGTTGAGTAGACTGGGACTGTATTCGTTGGAATTTAGAAGGATGAGGGGGGATCTTATAGAAACATTTAAAATTCTGAAGGGAATAGATAGGATAGATGCGGGCAGGTTGTTTCCACTGGCGGGTGAAAGCAGAACTAGGGGGCATAGCCTCAAAATAAGGGGAAGTAGATTTAGAACTGAGTTTAGGAGGAACTTCTTCACCCAAAGGGTTGTGAATCTATGGAATTCCTTGCCCAGTGAAGCAGTTGAGGCTCCTTCATTACATGTTTTTAAGGTAAAGATAGATAGTTTTTTGAAGAAAATAGGGATTAAGGGTTATGGTGTTTGGGCCGGAAAGTGGAGCTGAGTCCACAAAAGATCAGCCATGATCTCATTGAATGGCGGAGCAGGCTCGAGGGGCCAGATGGCCTACTCCTGCTCCTAGTTCTTATGTTCTTATGTTCTGATGTTCTAAGTCGCATATTTGGTGGCTCCCGCTCGGGTCGGACTTTTGGACCTTTTCCCCCGATTTTCTACCGGACTTGAATTGTAAAACTGATGACAGAGGCAATTGTGTACTGAATTCCCACATCGGTGCATGGAAGGAGGACTAGAAGTGCTCGTAATGGCAGGAATAGAAAGACAGAGAAGGCTTGGGCTGAAGCTGCAGCAGGAGACAACATGGCGGAGGACTGGACCTCTGGCTTGTCGACCCAGCGGTCAACAGAGCAGCTGATCCAAGTCATTCAGGAAACTTGGCTAAGCGAAACGGGACTGCTTGGTCCAGATAAAAGAGTCAATTGAGCGGCTGGAGCTTAGATTGGACGCCCAAGATCGGACGATCCAAAAGGTAGAGAAGGAGCTGCTGAGCAGGAGGATCATCAAACTGCGGTGGAGCTGGAGGTGGGGATGATGAGAGACCAGCAGAAGAAGCTTCTGGAGAAGGTGGCAGGTCTAGAGAATAGGTCCCGCCGGCAGAACTTGAGAATCGTTGGGCTCTCAGAGGGTTCCGAAGGAGCAGACGCTGGGGCATACATCGCTGACATGTTTGAGAAGCTGCTGGGGGTGGGGCATTCTCCCGGCAATTGGAGGTGGATAGGGCCCACAGAGCACTCGTGAGGAAGCTGCGAATGAGAGACCCCCCCCTCCCCCCCCCCCCCCCCCCGAGGGCAATGGTGGTGGGATTCCACAGGTACTTGGATAAGGAGCGCATTCTACATTGGGCCAAACAGACACGGAGCTGTAAATGGGACAACAGTATCCTGCGGATCTACCAAGACCTGAGTGTGGAGGTGGCCAGGAGAAGAGCGGGCTTTAACCAAATCAGGTCGACCCTTTTTAAGAAAAAGATGAAGTTCGGACTGTTGTATCCGGCCCATCTCTGGGACACGTACGAGGGACAGCACTTTTATTTCGAGTCACCTGAGGACACGCTGGACTTCGTGAAAAGGAAAGGACTGGTGGTGGACTGAGAACTTTGAAATTTGCTGCAACGTTCATGCTTTTTCTTTTTTTTATTCTTTTTAAAAAAGTTTCTCATTTTTTCATTTTATGCAAGCTGTTTGTGATGCCTTTTACATTGAGTTGGGACCAGCGGTAGAGCTGAGTGAGTTAAAGGTTTCATTTGCACTGTTGGGGGATGGAGGTGTGCTTGTTTAGATCTTGGTGGTTTTCTGTTGAGCAATTGTGTGGGGATTGTTTGATGTTGGAGTTTGTTTGTATGAGCCGGGGGGGGGGGGGGGGGGGGGGGGGGGGGGGAACAATAGGTGGGAGACTATCTGGCGCTAGGGATGGGGGCCACCAAGCTAGCTGGGCGGGCTAGCTCACGGAAGCACGGTGGGGGGGTGTGCATATTTTTGGTTTAGCAAAGGGGTTGGGTTACAGGGTTGTTACGAGGAGGGGGGGGGGGGTAAATGTTCTGCTGACAAGGGAGGGACTTGGGCCAAGGGACAGAAAGGAGGTTGGGGGCGGAGGCTGCCTAGGGGCGGGCCAGTGGCGGCGCGGAGCACGGGCTGGAGGCTGGGCCAAAAAAGGAGATGGCTGATCGGCGGAGGGGAGGGCAATGAGCCCCCGCCCCCCCAAAACTAGACTGATCACCTGGAATGTTCGAGGGCTAAATGAGCCGGTCAAGAGGGCACGTGTGTTCGCGCATCTTACGGGACTGAAGGTGGACGTGGTAATGTTGCAGGAGATGCACCTTAGAGTAACTGACCAGATTAGATCGGGGAAAGGTTGTGTCAGCCAGGTCTTTCACTCGGAACTAGATTCAAATACTAGAGGGGTCACGATCCTGATCAATAAGCGGGTGGTGTTTGAGGCGGGTAGAATAGTTTCAGATGTGGAGGTTGGCACATTATGGTCAGTGGGAAACTGGAGGGGGTGCTGGTGGTATTAGTACATGTGTATGCGCCAAATTGGGATGATATGGAGTTTATAAATAGGATGCTGGGGAAGATACCGGACCTGGACTCGCACAGGTTAATCATGGGAGGGGACTTTAACACAGTTATTGACCCTGGCTTGGACCGGTCAAGCTCAAAGACGGGCAGGGTGCCAGGGATGGCAGACACGGGGTACTCGGCGATCACAATCTCAGACCATGCTCCGCACTTGGTTGACCTGCAGGTTAGTAAAGACAGTAACCAGCGCCCGCACTGGAGGTTAGACAAAGACAAAGATGTGGGACTTTGGGCTGACGAAGGGGTGTGCGAGCGGCTGAGAAAATGTATTCAGAACTACCTGCAGGTCAACAACATGGGGGAGATTTCAGCAGATACAGGCCCATAGGGAGAAGGTGGAAACGGCAGAGATGGACCGACTGGTAAAGGAGATAATACAGATTGATAGGAGGTATGCGGAGACCCCAGAGGCAGGGCGTTTAAGGGAACGACAGAGGCTACAGGCAGAGTTCAGCTCGTTAACCACAGGGAGGGCGGTGGAGCAACTGAGAAAGGCGAGGGGGGTGATCTATGAACATGGAGAGAAGGCCAGCAGAATGCTTGCACAGCAGCTTAGAAAGAGGGAGGCAGCCAGGGAGATAGAGAAAGTAAATGACGGAGATGGGAACCTGGTTGGAAATTCAGCAGGCGTTTAGGGATTTCTACAGTAGGCTGTATAGGTCGGAACCCCCTACGGGGCCGGAGGGGATGAGGCACTTCTTGGAGGGGCGGAATTTCCCTAAGGTGGATGGGGAGCTGGTAGAAGGGCTGGGGGCCCCGATCGGTTTGGAAGAGATAATGGAGGGTCTGAAGGTCATGCAGTCGGGTAAAGCCCCGGGGCCAGACGGGTACCCAGTGGAGTTTAAAAAAAATGTTCTGTGGGATATTGGGGCCGGTGTTGATGAGGATGTTCAATGAGGAAAGGGAAAGAGGGGTGCTGCCCCCGACAATGCTACAGGCGAAATTGTGGCCTGTGGCATCGTCAGTGGCAGCACCCCTCTCTCCCTTGCCTCATTGAATAGGACTATTTTAGACTGCACCGGAGGACGAGACAGGGATGCCCCCTTTCCCCACTGTTGATCGCGCTAGCTATAGAGCCGTTGGCAATTGATCTGAGAGCCTCAAGGGGCTGGTCCGGGGGGCTTTGAGTACAGAGTCTCGCTCTATGCTCTATGCAGACGATACCTGTATGTATCAGACCAATAGAGGGGATGGAAGAAATCAAGAGGATTCTTGGGAAATTATGCTGGTTTTCGGGGTATAAGCTAAATATGGGGAAAAGTCAGATGTTTGCGGACCAGGTGAGGGGACATGAGAGGCGAGGCAATTGGGGGAGCTGCTGTTTAGGTTAGCGGGGGTAAGCTTTAGGTACCTCGGCATTCAAGTGGCGTGGGAATGGGACCGGCTGCATAAATTAAATCTGGCCCGGCTGGTAGACCAAATGAAGGACGATTTTCGGAGGTGGGATGCGGTTCCGTTGTCACTGGCTGGGAGGGTGCAGACGGTGAAGGTGACGGTCCTCCCGAGTTTCCTGTTCGTGTTTCAAGGTCTCCCCATCTTTATTCCGCAGCCCATTTTTAAGCAGGTCAACAAAGTGATCACTGGCTTTGTTTGGAGGGCAAGACCCTGTGAGTAAGGAAGGTAATGCTTGAGCGGAGTAGGGGAGAGGGCGGGCTGGCGCTGCCAAATATTAGTAACTATTACTGGGCGGCGAATATAGCCATGATCAGGAAGTGGGTGGTGGGGAGGGACGGCATGGGAGCATATGGAGGTGGCTTCATGCAAGGGCACCAGTCTTGGGGCGAGTACTCCACCAGCCCCGTGGTGGTGGCGGCTCTGAGAGTCTGGGGGTAATGTAGGAGACATGTGGGAGCAGAGGGAGCATCAGTCTGGTCCCCAATCTGTAATAATCGCCGGTTTGCCCCGGGAAGTATGGATGGGGGGTTCCGGATATGGCTGAGAGCAGGGATTGAGAGGATGGGGGATAAGTTTATAGAGTGGAGCTTTCCGAGAATGAGGACTCTGGAGGAGAAGTTTGGGTTGGCGAGGTGAAACAAATTCAGGTATCTGCAGGTGCGGGACTTCCAATGTAAACAGGTGGCTCCTACCGCTAAGGGGGATTCAGGACAGGGTAGTTTCCAGAGGGTGAGTAGGAGAAGGGAGCGTCTCGGACATTTACAAGGAACTTATGGGGTCAGAGGAGACGCAGGCCGAAGAGATGAAGCGCAACTGGGAGGAGGAGCTGGGAAGAGAGATAGAGGATGGTCTACGGGCGGAGCGTTGAGTAGAGACAATGTATCCACATCATGTGCCAGGCTCAGCCTGATACAATTCAAGGTCGTTCACCGGGCTCACATGACAGTGGCCCGGATGAGCAGATTCTTTGGGGTGGAAGGCAGGTGTCCAAAATGTGCGGGAGGACCAGCGAACCATGTCCACATGTTCTGGACATGTCCGAAGGGAATTTTGGCAGGGGTTTGCAGATGTCATGTCCACGGTGTTAAAAACAAGGGTGGCATTGAGTCCAGAGGTGGCGATTTTCGGAGTGTCGGAAGACCCGGGAATCCAGGAGGAGAAAGAGGCAGACGTTCTGGCCTTTGCTTCCCTGGTAGCCCGGAGACGGATACTATTAGCTTGGAGGGACTCAAAGCTCCCGAAGTCGGAGACCTGGCTATCGGACATGGCTAGCTTTCTGTTTGGAGAAAATCAAGTTCGCCTTGAGAGGGTCAATGTTGGGGTTCGCCCGGGTGTGGCAACCGTTCGTCGACTTCTTTGCGGAAAATTAATCTTCAGCAGAGGGGGGGGGGGGGGGGGGGGGGGGGGGGGGGGGAGGGTTAGTTTAATTTAGAGTAGGGGGTTAATAAAGGTGGGACCTGTAAGGGAGGGAGACGGCTTTTGCACTATGTTTATAGTTTCATGTACATTGTTTATTTTGTTGTTGTTATAATACCAAAAAATACCTCAATAAAGTGTTTAATAAAGTTGCCAAGTGAGGGGCTGGTTTAGCACAATGGGCTAAACAGCTGGTTTGTAATGCAAAACAAGGGCAGCAGCGGGGGTTCAATTCCCGTACCGGCTTCCCCGAAAAGGCGCCGGAATGTGGCGACTAGGGGCTTTTCACAGTAACTTCATTGAAGCCTACTTGTGACAATAAGCGATTTTCATTTCAAGTTCAGTCCCTCGCTAGAATCCTCAAAAGTGAGAGTTGGATGGAGTTTTTGGCATTAATTGGAAACCAGAATTGGACTTCAGCAGCCAAGATCAGCAAACACGTTCAAGCAGCTATTTCATTGCCAATTTTAATTTACTAATTCCAAATCAACACTTTTGTGTCAAATATTTCTTTGGATATTTGCAACTTTGACTCCAGTTGGACTGCTTTCAAACCAACCTTCAGTTCTCGCCCTTGGCAGCAGGGAGTGGACAGGAAATAATCAATCGCTATTCTTCTGTCAGAAGGAACTGGCTGCCTGTTTCCGGAGACCTGTCAATTGTTCCATTTCCAATAATGCAGTCTTTGCATAGTTAGTGAACTCTTGTCCTGACGTAACAGGACCAGTTTTAAATGGAAAGTGGTTAATAACAACAGGTCCCACAATATGTCCACAATGTTCGCCCTCTGCGCTGAACATAAGTAATTTTTCTTTAAACAGTGGGATGGGAATTCAGTTGTTTGCGAAGGTGGAATGTGGCACGAGTTTCAATTTACCTACCAGTTCATGGGTGAGAGGCATTAAACCCATTCTAACACTTCAGTTATGAGGCTACATTGGAGAGGTTGGGGACTGTTCTCCTTGGGGAGAAGAAATCCAAGAGGAGATTTGATGGATTTGTTCGAAAATCATGAGTGGGCTGGACAGAGTAGATAGGGAGAAACTGTTCATAAAAGGATCCAGAACGAGAGGGCAAAGATTTAAAGTGATTTGTAAAAGAAGCAAATGTGATGTGGGAAATTTTTTTTTCCACTCAACGAGGGATTGGGGTCTGGAATGCACGGGCAGCAGGTGTGTGGAGGCAGGTTCAATCGAGGCATTCAAGAGGTCATTAGATGATTATTTGAATAGAAACAATGTGCAGGGGTACGGGGAAAATGCAACGGGATGGCACGGAGTCATGATGCTTGTTTGGAGAGCCGGCCCAGACACTATAGGCCAAATGGCCTCCTTCTGCACCCTCACAATTCTGTGACTGATACCTGGAATAAGCATCTTCTCTCTTGATTGACTTCATTGCTTCTACTACCTGGGCGTATTATATTTCCAACTTATTCAAGGTGGCAGGACAGGACACAAGAGCGGTTAATAAAGTCTAGGGATCCTGGGCTTTATAAATAGGGGCATAGGCTGCAAAATCAAGTTATGTCAAAAATGTATATTCTAATGCAGTATTGCATCCAGTGCTGCATGGACACTGTGGCAGGGATGGGAAGGTATCAGACAGGGTTCCGAAACGATTCACAAGAATGGGTCCAGAGTGGAGAAACTGGGACAATTCTCCCTCACAGAAGCTGTGGTTAGGAGATTTGATGGAGCCGTTCAAAATCAGGTGGTATCTGAATGGAATAGATGGGGAGAAACTGTTCCCTGTGGTGGCAGGATCAAGGAGACGGCGCAACTTTGAAGTGATTGGAAAACAAAGCAGCATGGCGACATGAGGGGGAAAGAAACCTATGCGCGTAGCGAGCGGTTGGGATCTGGAATTCACTGCCTGAGCGAGTGGTGGAAGCAGGGCCAATTGTGGCCTCCAAATGAGAATTGGATAATTGCCTGAAGAGAAGAAAAAACATTGTCGGGGCTGGGGAGGGGGAAGGCCGGGGAGTGGACCTAGCTGAGTTGCTCTGGCAGAGAGCTGACCCGGATGCAATGGGCCAAATGGCCTCCTGCTGGGCTCTAACCAGTCTATGATTCAAGTTTCGGAGCTGCAGCCTGTGAGCCACATGTGACCCGAAGGCTCTGGTAAATCAGTCCTGGTAGCACTTATATATTTTTTTTATTTGCTGGTTTGCCCTGTTTGGATTGTGTGGATCTGGGCCTTTGACAAAGGTTGTTTTAGTACTTCTTCTCGTCTCAGTGAAGGATAAATCCAAAATCAGAAAGCCCGCGTTTATCAGCCTACTGGATTTAAACTAGAGAGGGGCAATTTTAACTACTCCTGCCGCTGTGGAAATAGGGTGGTGGTGGGGGGTTGGTGGTGCAAAAGAAGCGCTTCAAAAATATGTAATTATCATCCACTTAAATATGAGCCAAAAATCAGCAATCACTGCATTCGCTGGAATGCATACAGATGAGCTTCCTGCAGCTACACACAATGAGTCTTAATTTTTTAATTTTACGCCTGATTGTGATGAAGCAGTTTCAACTCAATGCCATTGAGCAGCGCAGTTTAATTATTTGGAGTTGTAAATGAGGCACAAAAGGCTCTACTTCAGGTGGGAATGTAGAACATTTGTAAATTTTAATCAATGGGTAAACAACTGCAATCAGCTTTAAATAGGGGATTACTGCGAGACAGAAATTGCTGAATGCAAGGCAGAATGATCCCTTCGTTGCTGAGGAAACGTGCATAGCTCGGCCTTATTTACAGGCCCCACTCACCCAGAATT
Source organism: Scyliorhinus canicula (assembly GCF_902713615.1). NCBI lineage: Eukaryota > Metazoa > Chordata > Chondrichthyes > Carcharhiniformes > Scyliorhinidae > Scyliorhinus > Scyliorhinus canicula. Next base: position 196,008,739 of record NC_052146.1, on the reverse strand, counting down.
CAGCTGGAATTAACCACAAAGGTAACATTCGGGGGGGAGGGGGGAGGGCTGTGCTGCGTGGAGCAGTAGTGTGGTGAATGTAATATAGATGTATACATGTTAATTCACACTGTCTTTGTAAGCGCAGTAGCGCTATCCTACCACTAGGGGGAGTAGAGCTGGGAGCACTCAGGAACTTGTACTGGGCTCCACCCTTGGCTCCGCCCATGACTCCTCCCCCTAGTGCAGCTGTATAAATACCCGTGTCCAGAGTCAGCCTGAGTTCACTACGAGTTCATCGACAGGTAACAGGCTGGCTCTGAAGTGATTCGATTAAAGCCTAGATTCACATCGGAAACACGTGTCTGGTGAATTGATGGTTCCATCAATTTAATCGACTTAAGAACAGTAAAGATCGATTATGGAATCAGCCCTCAAGCCTGGACGCCTGGAACTCAACCCGCAGGATGCAGAGGCTCAAGAAATCTTCTCCCACTGGATCCGGTGCTTCAAGGCCTACCTGGCAGAAGCGAGCACAGCCGAAACTACAGAGGATCAGAAGCTAAGTCTACTGCACGCGAGGGTGAGCCACAGAATCTCGAGGGAACTAAACTCGACCAGTTCATATACTGCAGCGCTAGCAGTTCTCGAAAAAATGTATGTAAGGCCCATTAATGAAGTTTACGCTCGCCATGTGTTCACGACTCGCCGTCAGCGGCCTACAGAATCACTCGCCGAATTCCTAAGAGAACTTAATAATTTGTCCAATGACTGTAATTACCAAGCGGTTACCGCGGCTGAACACAGGGAATTGACGGTACGCAATGTTTTTGTAGCGGGCCTCAGGTCTAACTATGTGCGACAACGACTGCTGGAAAAGGGGGCCCAGGACTTAGAAACGACTGTGGAAGCTGCTACCACGGTGGAGGTCTCCTTCCGCAGCCTTAACTCGTTCCCCGCGACCCAATTAATGGCCCCCGACCAGCGACTCTCCCAGGCCTGTGCTACGCGGCCGCCCTGCCACCATGCTGCCCCAGCCAGCCACCATGCTGCCCCAGCCAGCCACCATGCTGCCCCAGCCAGCCGCTATGCTGCTCCAGCCAGCCACTATGCTGCTCCAGCCTGCCATTTCTGCGGCCAGAATCAGCACCCGTGGCAGCACTGCCCGGCCCGCAACGCGACGTGCAGCAGCTGCGGGCGAAAAGTGCATTACGCAAGTGTGTGCCTCGCAAAAAAGGGCCCCAGCTTCCAACTCCCCAGCGACTCGCAGTAATCGCTCTCCTCACTCGCAGCCCGCGAGGCCCGAAACGCTGCGGCCTGTGCCCGAATCCGCCCCCTCCAGCCACGTGCGATCCATGGGGGCCGCCACCTTGGAAAACCTCCACCCGCGGCCGGCCATGTGCGACTCATGGGGGCCGCCATCTTGTACGCCATCTTCCTCGCCGCCCGCCACGTGCGACTCATGGGGGCCGCCATCTTGGACACCATCTTCCTCGCTGCCCACCACGTGCGATCCACGGGCCCAATCGGCATCTCCGCACTCGGACAACTCAGCGGAGGAATTCGAACTAGACTATGAACTCAGAGGGCAGTCATCACGGGGCCACTCCAGCACAGCTGATCGAGGCGCTGACTACCCGCAACTCAGCGCGGTCACCCTGGACCAATCACGACCAAAGAATCTACGAAACTCGATGGCAGAGGTCCATATCAACGGGTACAAAACGCCATGCCTCTTCGATTCAGGGAGCACAGAGAGCTTCATACATCCAAATCTGGTAAGACGCTGTTTGCTCCCCGTTTTCCCCGCGCAGCAAACTATCGCGCTCGCTTCAGGCTCCCACTCGGTCCAGATCCAGGGGCGCACCGCCACGACACTCACAATCCGAGGCGCTAGTTACTCGAAATTCAAACTCTACGTTTTACCGAACTCTGCGCGCCACTCTTATTAGGCCTAGACTTCCAATGCAACCTCAAGAGCCTCACCTTCAGCTTCGGCGGGCCCCTGCCCCCACTGACGATCTGCAGCCTCGCTACGCTGCGAATTCCGCCCCCCCCCTCCTCTCTTTGCCAATCTCACTATGGACTGTAAACCCGTAGCCACTCGTAGCAGGCGGTATAGCCTGCAGGATAGGGTATTTGTCAGAGCAGAGGTCCGAAGGCTACTCAGTGAGGGAGTTATAGAGGCCAGCAATAGTCCCTGGAGAGCTCAGGTGGTGGTCGTTAAGACCGGGGAAAAATTCCGTATGGTGGTCGACTACAGTCAGACCATAAATAGATTTACGCTCCTCGACGCGTATCCCCTCCCCAGGATTGCGGACATGGTAAACCAGATCGCCCAGTACTGGCTCTTTTCCACGGTGGATCTGAAGTCTGCATACCACCAGCTCCCAATCCGCCCGGAGGACCGCCACTACACGGCATTCAAGGCCGATGGCCGCCTCTTCCATTTCCTCCGGGTCCCTTTCGGCGTCACTAATGGGGTCTCGGTGTTCCAACAAGCTATGGACCGAATGGTGGACCAGTACGGGCTGCGGGCCACGTTTCCGTACTTGGACAATGTCACCATCTGCGGCTATGGCCAGCAGGACCACGACGCCAACCTCCACCGTTTTCTCCAGACGGCACAGAAACTGAACCTCACATACAACAAGGAGAAATGCGTTTTCCGCACATCCAGACTAGCCATCCTCTGCTATGTCGTCGAAAACGGAGTCCTGGGCCCTGACCCGGACCGTATGCGCCCCCTCTTAGAACTCCCTCCCCCTCATTGACCCAAGGCCCTCAAACGATGCTTGGGATTTTTTTCCTACTACGCCCAGTGGGTACCTCAATATGCGGACAAAGCCCGCCCACTCTTTAGGGCCACACGATTTCCCCTGTCAGCCGAGGCACGCCAGGTCTTCGACGGCATCAAGGAGGATATCGCCAAAGCGACCATGCGGGTGGTGGATGAATCCACTCCATTCCAGGTAGAGAGCGACGCCTCAGAGGTAGCTCTTGCAGCCACGTTAAATTAGGCAGGCAGACCAGTTGCATTTTTCTCCTGTACCCTCTCCGCTTCAGAACTCCGACACTCTTCAGTCGAGAAAGAAGCACAAGCCATTGTTGAGGCTATCCATCACTGGAGGCACTACCTCGCAGGTAGGAGGTTCACCCTCATCACCGACCAAAGATCGGTTGCCTTCACATTCGACAACTCGCAAAGGGACAAAATAAAAAACGTTAAAATTCTGAGGTGGAGGATCGAACTCTCCACCTACAATTACGATATCAAATATCGACCCGGAAAGCTCAACGAGCCTCCGGATGCCCTATCCCGCGGGACATGCGCCAGCGCGCAGATCGACCGATTAAAAGTCATCCACAATGACCTCTGCCACCCGGGGGTCACCCGGCTCGCCCACTACATCAGGGCCCGAAACCTTTTTTTTTCTTATAAATTTAGATTACCCAATTATTTTTTCCAATTAAGGGGCAATTTAGCGTGGCCAATCCACCTACTCTGCACATTTTTTTTGGGTTGTGGGGGCGAAACCCACGCAGACACGGGGAGAATGTGCAAACTCCACACGGACAGTGACCCAGAGCCGGGACCGAACCTGGGACCTCAGCGCCGTGAGGCGGTTGTGCTAACCACTAGGCCACCGTGCTGCCCTGGGGCCCGAAACCTGCCTTTCTCCAACGAGGAGGTAAAAGCGGTCACCAGGGACTGCCCGATCTGTGCAGAGTGCAAACCGCACTTCTATAGACCAGACAGGGCCCACCTGGCCAAGGCTTCTAGGCCCTTTGAACGCCTCGCGATTGATTTCAAAGGGCCACTCCCCTCAACTAACAAGAACGTTTACTTCTTAAACGTCGTAGACGAGTTCTCCCGTTTCCCATTCGCTATCCCGTGCCCCGACATGACCTCCCACACAGTCATTAGGGCCCTGCATAGCATCTTCACCCTGTTTGGTTTCCCCAGCTACGCACACAGCGACCTGTCTTGTGCACAAGTGTTGTATTTGCCTAGAATGGGTTGATTCGCGCTGCCATGTCACCATCCGCAAATGTCTTACGCTGATCTCAGTATTGGAGATTGGAGTTAGGTACACACTACCTACCCGGATAGAAAGATAGAAACATAGAAACACAGAAAATAGAAGGAGCAGGCCATAGAAGCACAGAAAATAGGAGTAGGCCTTTCAGCCCTTCGAGCCTGCTCTGCCATTCATTATGATCATGGCTGATCATTAAGTTCAATACCTTGATCCCGCCTTTCCCCCATATTCCTTGATCCCTTTAACCCCAAGAGCTATGGGCGCGATTCTCCGCTCCCACGCCGGGTGAGGGAATCGCGGGAGGGCCGCTCTGGCACCCCCGCGATTCTCCCAACACCCCCCCCCCCAAATATGTAATGTGTAAAACAAAATGTGTAAATCAAATGCGTTTGCGACACGCCGCTCGGAGAATCGCGGGCGCCGACGGCAACCACACCTGGTCCCTGTTGGCGTGAACATGGCGCCAGCAGCTGTTTTGTGGCTTGTGAGGGGCGGAGAGGGGAGTGAGCACCATGACCGTGCTCGGGAGAGGACTGGCCCGCGATCGGTGCCCACCAATCATCGGGCCGGCATCTCAAAAGGGACGCACTCTTTCCACTCCGCCGCCCCGCAAGATCAAGCCGCCACGTCTTGCGGGGCAGCGGAGGGGAAGACGGCCACCGCGCATGCGCGGGTTTGAGCCGTCAGCCGTCGTGACGTCAGCCGCGCATGCGCAGGTTGGAGCCGGCCAACCTGCACATGCGCGGCTGACGTCGTTAGGCGCGCCGGCCGCGTCATTCTCGGCGCGCCGGGCCTTGACGCCAGCGACAAGGCCCCGCGGCCAAGATTTATGGCACGGCCCTCATAGCCCCCCCGGGGGGGGTGGGGGGGGAGAGAGAGAATAGGGGAAAGGAGAGGCCTCCAACGCCGTCGTGAACCTCTCTGGGTTTCACAACGGCGTCGGGCCTTGCGGAGAATTCCGCCCTATATCTAATTCCTTCTTGAAATTACACAACGTTTTAGCCTCAACTATTTGGATTTGGATTTGTTTGTCACGTGTACCGAGGTACAGTGAAAAGTATTTTTCTGAAAGCAGCTCTACAAGCAGCTCTACAGATTATTCAGTACATGGGAAGAAAAGGGAATTAAACAAAATTCAAGAAAATACATAATAGGCTAGCGAATTCCACAGATTCACCACTCTCTGGGTGAAGAAATTTCTCCTCAGCACTTCTTTCGGAACTTGTGGGAGGAAACCGGAGCACCGGGAGGAGGGTCCCGGCATACCGGAGTGGCGAGAACCACTATGGCGTGGTTCTCCGCACCTTTAGGGGCTAGGCCCGCGCCGGAGTGGCTCCCGCTCTGCCGACCGGCACGAACGGCCTTTGGCGCCCGCAGACCGCGCCACGGCTGGCCGAAAGGCCTTTGCCGGCCGGCGTGAGTCCGCGCATGCGCCGGAGCATCAGTGGTCGCTGATGTCACCCCGGCGCATGCGCGGTGGAGGGGGTCTCTTCCACCTCCGCCACGGTGGAGGCCGTGGCGGAAGAAAAAGAGTGCCCCCACGGCACAGGCCCCCCCGCCGATCAGTGGGCCCCGATTGCGGGCCAGGACACCGTGGGGGCACCCCCCGGGGTCAGATCGCCCCGCATCCCTCCCAAGACCCCGGGGCCCACTCGCGCCGCCTGCTCCCGCCGGCACCAGAGGTGGTTTAAACCACGTCGGCCGTAGAGGCCTGACAGCGGCGGGACTTCGGCCCATTGCGGGCCGGAGAATTGCCGCGGGGGGCCCGCTGACCGGCGTGGAGTGATTCCCGCCCCTGCCGATTCCCAAGTGGCGGAGAATTCCGGCCACGGCGGGGGCGGGATTTACGCCGGCCCCGGGCAATTCTCCGACCCTGCGGGGGGTAGGAGAATTCGGCCCCAATTCTCCGGCCCCAGTCACTCGAGGCTGGAATGGAACCCGGTCCTTGACACTGAGTCAGAAATGCTAACCACTGTGCCAACCTCCCCACTTCTTTCTGCCTTTCTTAATTCAGACCTTCCTTTCATTCCTCCCATCCATCACCTCATGATCGATAGGGGAACCTTCAGCTGCCACTTCCCTACTTTCTGGAACTCTTTCCCATAAACTCCTCAGTCTCTTCGCATCTGATCCCTACCTTGAAATTTTTTCTTAAAGCACATCTTTTCTGGCAGAGTTTCAAGTCTCCATTCCCAACTCTCTCCCCGTTCCTTTGATCCATTCAGGAACCTTCCTGCTCCCACCACGTGGGTAGCTTTTCTCTATTAAAGACACTTTCCAAATCCAAGTTGTCGCTATTGGGTGTACTGAATTAGCATGCACAACAGCGAAGGGGCAAATTAACCACGGTTCGCACTCTCGATCAGTATTTGTACTGGGAATTGTGTGTGCGTGGGTGGACTTTAACTGAGACTAGGAATAGATTGACCATGATGCTACTGCCAAATGCTGGATTTGTCACCTCTCATCACTGTCTAACGCTCACACTTGGGAGTTGCCAATTGGATTAGTCATCAACAGGTCAGTAACATCTGGGCCCCAAAATGAATGACTGGCCTCAGGGGAGGACCAGAAGGGAAAACCAAGTTGAGAAAAAGTATATGATTAGCTTCATTGTCATATCATTTATTGTTCAGACAGTCTTTCAATCTGGTTGCCCAAAGATCTTAACACTCTGCACTTTGTGAAACAGAAATAGTAATTTTTAAGAAGATTTTACGGTTAATCATATTTCTGAGTGGCAGTCTGATTTTTAAAAAGGGCTCTATTTAACCTGACTCTTTCCTGAACAGGGATTGAAATAACGTCCTTGGCAAAGTGGGGAGAGGAGATTAGAAGAGGATTTCTGCGAACTGCGGACAACGTTGTATTATGACTTCTTTTTCTTTTTGGTCCTTGCTCTAAACTCCATTCCCAAGCTACCGGGCTCCATCACTCTCCCTGCTAACCATCTGAGATTAAGCCAGCATGTCTGTAGCCTTTGGGTGTCACGTTTGATGCATGGATGAGCTTCTGACCTCACGGCCGCGCCATCATCAAGGTCACCCATTTCTACCTCCCTAACGACGCCTGTCCTCGTCCGTGTCTCAGTCCACCTGCTGTCGAGATCTTCATCCACGCATCCATTTACTCTCGACCGAGTGATTCCAATGTACTCCTCACTGGTCTCCTGCATGCTGCCCTCCGTAACCAGGAGTTCATTCAAATTTCTGCTGCCCATGTCATAACTCTCACCAGGTCTGGTTCCGCCATGACCTCTGCGCTCGGTGACCAAAAGTGCCTCTTGGTCAAACAATGCCTGGACTGTAAAATTCTTACCCTGGTTTTCAAATCACTGGTTTTGTGAAGGGGGGTTCGTGTCTCACTAACTTGATGGAGTTTTTCGAGGAGGTCACAAAGATGATTGATGCAGGTAGGGCAGTGGATTTGGAGGCTTTGGAGAGGGTGCAGAAGAGATTTACCAGGATGTTGCCTGGTATGGAGGGAATTAGCCATGAGGAGAGGTTGAATAAACTTGGTTTGTTCTCACGGGAACGACAGAGGTGAGGAGCGACCTGATACAGGTCTACAAAATTATGAGGGGCATAGACTAAGTAGATAGTCAGAGACTTTTTCCCAGGGTAGAGGGGTCAATTACTAGGGGGTATAGGTTTAAGGTGCGAGGGTCAATGTTTAGAGGAGATGTACGAGGCAAGGTTTTTTTTTACACAGAGGGTAGTGGGTCCTTGGAACTCGCTGCCAGAGGAGGTGGTGGAAGCAGGGACGACAGTGACATTTAAGGAGCATCTTGACGAATACATGAATAGGATGGGAATAGAGGGATACGGACCCTGGAAGTGTAGAAGATTTTAATTTAGATGGACAGCATGGTCGGCACAGGCTTAGTGGGCCGAAGGGCCTGTTCCTGTGCTGTACTTTTCTTTGTTCTTTGTACTCTGTGCATTTGCTCCTTCCTGATCCCTGTAATCTCCTCCAACCCCACATCTCTCTGAGATCTCAACGTTCTTTTAATTCTGTCCTTTTGTGCATCCCCAATATTAATCGTTTCACCATTGGTAGTCGCGCCTTCAGTTACCTGGGCCCCAGGCTCTGGAATTCCCTCCTTACGACACTCTTTAAAACCTTTCTCTTTGAGCAAGCCGTTAGTATCTATTATAACCCTCACGAGACCCGATTAATCTCCCCATGAGCCTTGTGGGGTAACAGCTTCCCCCGCTGAGGGGTGGAGGCCCATCAGCGGGACATTAAAAACCGGCCAAGGTAGGAGCCGAGCTGCAGAGCAGTCCCGGCTAGGACTGTGACTGTTATTTGCATATACTTTACTTTGACTCTCCTTTCCGGACTCCTCCGTGACTACTAACGTATCTGTCCTAATCTTTTCTTATCTGGCTCAGTGTCACACTTTGTTTTCTAATGCCCCTGTAAAGTGGTTTGTGCCATTTTATTCAGTTAAAGATGCTGTCGAACTACAAGTTGTTTTTGCTGTTGAAGACTCAGACCCTTTTGTCCGACATTTTCCGCCCCAACGCCAGCTTCCCCCATTTCCGGCACCGATTCTCGGGCGCCCGTGGGATTTCCGCCGCTGGACAGCCCCCCCCCCCCCCCCCCCCCCCCCCCCCCACCCCAACCCCAGCAATTCTCCAGGCCCCGATGGGCCAAGTCCCGCCGACATGGGTTACTCATGTTCCATACGGCGGCACCTGGATGTTGAGTGTGTGGGGGCGGTCCTGGAAGGGGGGGGGAGGGGTCACGGTGGCCTGGTTCCATGGGGACCTACTTTACTCCGCGCCGGGACCCCGTAGGTCTCCGCCATATTGCCCAGGGGCCGGCGCAGAGAAGGGAAGTGCGCGGAAATACGCCGGCCGAGCGCGCTTGCGCGGAAAGACGCCGGCCGTTCTGCACATATGCGGACTCACGCCGGCTGGAGCTGCGGGGACCAGTCCAGCGCCAACCTCGCCCCCTTGGAAGGGGAGAATTCCTCACTTTCGGGAACCGTTGATGCCGGAATGGTCGGCGCCTGTTTTCACGCCGGCTTGGGGACATAGTCCCATTATTAGAGAATCCCACCCTTTGTCTTTTCACACAACGCTATTTAAAAAAAAAAATTAATTCATAGAGACTTGGAATTTGACTAAAGGTCATCTAAATGACATCCACTAGGGTTGTATTTAAATAATTGCTGCTAGAGAGTATCACCATAAGAGAGATGGGTCTACAATGGCAGCTGTTTAGTTATCCCTCCCCATGCTGTTGGTTCTGAAAGTCGTAGAATTAGGGTTTAATCACAACATGTCTAGTTTGGTTCTAACACATCAAGTTATCCAAAATAAAATATTTTGTTTTTGGTCCTCAGATGCCAATCTGAAATGGCCTGAGATTTGCGAAGTAATCCCATGCAAGCAGAGGAAAAACCGGTTCAGGGAGACAATGGTGAGAGTGGCATTGCCATTGAATTAGTAATCCAGAGACTCAGGGTAATGTTCTGGGGATCTGGGTTCGAATCCCACCACGGCAGATGATGACATTTAAGTTCAACAAAAAATCTGCAATTAAAAAGGCTAATTAAAAGGCTAATGATGACGATGAAACCACAGCCGATTGCCATCAATGTCCAAATCTGCTGCTCTCACCTCTGGTCTGGTTTACATGTGATTCCAGATCCCCAGTAATGTGGCTGACTCTTAAATGTTCTCTTAAATGGCCCAGCAAGCCACTCAGTTCAAGGGCAATTAGGGATGGGCGATTACTGCTGGCCCATGAATACATTTTTAAAAATACTCATATTGGGAAAACCTAGCTTTTCACATTAGGATTGGAATGTTTAAAAGAGATTGTGACTTACACAAAGCAGATGGAGAGCGATAGCCCCTTGTCTTCGTTCCTTGTTTGTAAAGATGTCATCGGGGAATTCACGAAGAGCTGGAAGAGAAAATCAAGCCGGTGAATTAATTTTATCCAAACGCCATTAAAAGTAAAACATTAATTCAGCGTGCACAGCTTGGACAGAGCTGAAACAGGAGTGCCAGTTAGAGTACCGAGGCCATAGCTGCAGCTCTCTGAGCCACACTGCTGCCCGCTAGGTAGCACATACTGATCATAGAATCACTACAATGCAGGAGGTCATCCGACCCATCGAGTCTGCACCGACCCTACTCAGGCCCATGCCCTGACCCTATCCCCATAACCCCACCTAACCTTTTGGACTCTAAGGGTGAATTTAGCATGGCCAATCCACCTAACATGCACATTTTGGACTGAGAGGGGAAACCGGAGCACCCGGAGGAAAGCCATGCAGACACGGGGAGAAAGTGCAAATTCCACACAGACAGCACTCGAGACCAGAATTGAACCCGAGTTCCTAGTGCTATGAGGCAGTGGTGTTAACCAGTGTACCACCCCAAGCTACTGGATGAAGCTACTGGCTTTGTACTTCTCCCTCACACCCCCCATTCTATTAGGGTGGCACAATGGTTAGTGCTGCTGCCTCACAGCACCAGAGACCTGGGTTCAATCCTGGCCTTGGGTGACTGTGGAGTTTGCACTTTCTCTTCATGTCCGCGTGGGTTTCCTCCGGTTGCTTCCCACAGTCCAAAGATGTGCAGGTTAGATGGATTGGCCATGCTAAATTGTCCCTTCATGTCCAAAAGATAAAGTGGGGTTAATGGGTTGTGGGGTAGGGTGGGGAATGAACCTAGGTAGGGTGCTCTGAGAGTTGGTGCCGACTCCATGGACTAAATGGCCTCCTTCTGCACTGTAGGGATTCTATGATTAGCCCCTGTTTAATCCCTCATTTAGATCGGAAGGAGGTACAGTGTTCTTACACACACAATTTGGGCATGAAGGGCCCAAACTGGCAGAGCGAGTAAAATCATAGCCAAACAAGATGCTGTGAAACAAACACCATATCTCAGCAAAAGTGTGAAGTTTTCCATTTGAGGTATAGTTATCCTTGCAGATCTTTCCAAGTGAGATTGCCAATTGTTGAATCGTAAATAACTTTCTGCCAAAGCCTCGTATGATTACACCACTTGATTTAAGATTACTCCCCGCTATCTGACATATCCCCCAAAGAGGACTGACTGGAGTCCTCGGGTGAAAGGTCAACCCACCAATACATCCGCTGGCTAGTTGCTAACCTTCTCTATGTACACAGATAACAACTTGCCGGATGGGTTGGAATTTAACACTGGAAAGAATCGGAGAAGCTAATTACTGAATATTGATCTTCCAGTAAGCAAGAACACACCAACAATAACAAATGGAATTAAAATGTACTCCCACCAGATCTCTGTACTTTTCCTCTAATACATTGTTAATGGTTCGGATTCATTTGTAATCCCCTGACAGTCGAGCTTGTTTTCAATGGTGGAAGGGATAAAGATGAAGGTGGCCGTGTCAGGCAAGCACCCGGCCTGGGAGCAGCGTGCCAGGAAGGCAAGCTGATCAAGGTTGCATTCCACCACAAACAGGGTTGCAGTGGAACTCAATGTGGTCACAGTGCTGCTCATTTTCTCATCAGAAACACAAAATGGTAAACTGGAGAATTAGTGCAAATGTCCCTGGTGGAAAATGTTAATCTAAAAATAAAATAATGTGCGTTATTGCGCCTTTGATGGTCTCAGGACGCCCTGTTTACAGCCAATTAAGCAGTTACTTTATTTGTTGAGTTCCTCTCAGGAGTCCTTTTGTTAGAATTTAATTAGAACAGGAAATAATGATCATAAAAATAAAACGGCAATGGGGGTTGGGGAAAACATCCATTCCACTGAAGTCCACTTCGGTGACTGTAGAATGGGATGCGAGGCTGGAGGCCACAGGCGTGATTTTTGTTCAAGGTAGCAAAGCACTCAAATTTAAATACATAGATACATAGAAGATAGGAACAGGAGGAGGCCTTTTGGCTCTTCAAGCCTGCTCCACCATTCATCATGGTTGATCATTCAACTCAATAGCCTAATCCTGCTTTCTCCCCATAGCCTTTGATCCCATTCTTCCCAAATGCGATATCTAGCCGCCTCTTGAATATATTCATAATATATCTTAAAAAATTAAGATACAATGAAATAAAATTATATTGCAATTTTGTTTTCCATTTGTCTCTCATTAGGATGACTGCTACCATGTCTGATATTTAATTAAGATGGTGGTCTTCCATGGATCTCAGCAGCAAAGCCAGGAAGAGTTACCAACTGCCCAGGATTGCCCTCCAGGAACTAACGCCCAACACCCAAGGCCAGTCACTGCTTTGATCAAGCCTAGGAGGACAAAATCAAGTTGGCTATTATGAAAAAGAGCATAAAAAAATATATTTCAACCCGTTTGCTGACTGGTCCTAAAAATATTTGACATGGGAAACAGAGGTTGTTTGACTGCTCGTCATGGAGTACCAATGGCCCTGTTGCCACGATGGCAGCCATTGCTGAAAGGGAGACCAGCACCACCCCTGGCACCAGAACCTGCAGTATGACACAGTGGCAAAAGACATCGGACACCCCTTTGCATGTGCCTTTCACTGCCATTTTACCAGCCCTCCTATCTCCCAGCCTGTCACCCAATGGACCAGGAAAATTCAGCCTGAAGAGTCTATTGATGTTTCGATTGGCATGGGAGGGTGGTACAATGATTAATGAGGTGGGCAACCAATGAAGCAAGTGTGGGGGAGAGTTGGTTGGAGGCAGGTGGTCACGTGCTGAAACCCTCAAGGATACATCCAACTCGAGATTCATGCTAACACACACACCAGGATTTTAATACAATCCACATGCCTTACTCCTGTTTCAAATCATTCCCGAAAATATTGGGATCACAGTCACCAACTAGAAAGGACTCTAAATAAGTAATTGGGTCCCTCTCTGAATTCCTGAAAGAGTTGATGCTGCCCTTTAAGTGGTGAGTCCATTGCATCAAACACTGGTCCGATATTTGTTACCATTTCATCAGGAAGAAATGGCAATAGAAGCAAAATGGGATAAGAGCACAGGACCAAATGAAGGTTGTTACAGGTAGAGAGACTTAAAATGGTGACTATATAATGGAACAAAATGATGATAACGAGTGCAGATTGGTGGTAAAGGAGGTGTTTCTTGTGTATAGTGTACTGAAGTCAATATGGGGGTACATGAATCTCAGTCAGTTCTTCTCCAGTTCTAACCAACAAAAATTAAACTGAATAAACCAATTTAACCCTGATTAGAAGTCAGCAGTTCATGGCCAATAAATCTAAAAGCAGCCTCTAATTTATCTTTGCCCACTGTCCTTTGGAGAAGGAAATCTGCCATCCTTACCTGGACTGGCCTACATGTGACTCCAGACCTCTAGCAACGTAGTGGCCTAGCAAACTTTCCAACTACAGGTTGCTGACTGTTAAAATTCCAGTGGTTAGTTGGTGAGAAAGAAACCAAGCAAAAGCGGAATCTTCCAGTCGCGCTGCAGTCAAGCCCAGCCCGCGGCACGGGCAAAGAACATACATCGACTTTAGCAAGACCAGAAAAATCTGCCAGCTGCCAATGGCAAGCCACCTCTGCCACAGGGATGCGCTGGGGAATTCTGCCCCAAGTCTTCATTTTTTCCAGACAGAGCTTCATTTCAAATCAACATAAATCTCCATCTCCCAGAACGTCACCTGCTTCCCCTTTATACTCCTTTGGAGCAATCAAATCAACAAATAAATTTCTCCTTTGTACCCTTTTGAATAAAACAAACATCCAATTAAACTAGATAAAACAAAACTGAGGGACAAATTAATAGAGTAGCCCCATCCCCCTCCATGTGAGGCAGCTCTGCTGCCTCAGAGCCAGGAACCCGGGTTCAATTCTGGCCTCGGGTCACTGTCTGTGTGGAGTTTGCACTTTCTCCCCGTGCCTGCGTGGGTTTCCTCTGGGTGCTCCCGTTCCCTCACACAGTCCAAAAATGTGCAGATTAGGCGATTGGCCATGCTAAATTGCCCCTTCGCAGGTTAGGAGGGGTTACGGGGATTGGGTGGGGTAGTAGGGCAGCACAGTAGCACAATGGTTAGCACAGTTGCTTCACGCCTCCAGGGTCCCGGGTTCGATTCCCGTGTTGGGTCACTGTCTGTGTGGAGTCTGCACATTCTCCCCGTGTCTGTGTGGGTTTCCTCCGGGTGCTCCGGTTTTCTCCCACAGAGTAATATCCAGGTTGAAAACCCAGGAAAGAACATTCCATTTCCCTGAGCGATTTTGATTGTTAGGGAAAACATTGGATGAGGATGGGTTCAAAATGCTGAGATCATTTGCAAGGGGGAGTGCGGTGGGTGACCAATAATTGGGTGCATGGGTAGACAGGGGTATAGTTGGGTCAGGGGATCATCTTTCAGAACTTCCTGGCCTATATCCAACCAAAGTTGGCAACCGAGATCTTGTTGTAGCTCAGATTTCTTTTATTGCGCGATTTGTTTTCGTTTTTTTATATTGAAACAGAGATAGAAGCAATAAATCTTTAGAGCTGGTCATGGGTGGTGAAAGTACAAATCATTGCTATATTACCCAATGTAGGATGAACTCAGCATGATTTATAAACACAGTGAAGGATTGTGGCAGACTTAGCCACAACACATGTTGCCTCCTTAACTTTATTTACTTGAGTCACTGTCATTCTGGAGGCAAAGGCCTTATAAGAAGAAAAGGATGATGTCTATTCCTGCTGCTTGGCAGCTTCAAAACACTGCTAGTGGAGGCCAAAGAAGATAGCATCTGTTTTGTTAAAAACCATGCCTTTTTCCACTTAATATTCCCACTGGTTGTAGCTATCACTTACTCTTCTCCATGTTTTCGAAGTTCTATTTCAAGACACCTCACTGACAAGAGAAAAAGCATCGGCAGACTTGATACTGTCTGTCTGCTCTGGCAATCAGACATCGATAACAAGGAGGGTTTGATCTGTGGCCAGCTGATCTCATCTTTGAGGTTTGTTGCCAAGCTCCATGTTTAGGCTAGGGAAGAAGGGTGAATCACCCCAACTTCATCACAATTCAGTGGTCTCTCAATCTACCAATAATGAATGGAAGCCATTATAAACCACCCCCTCAAAATCTGCCCCCTCTCGTGCCCCTCATTAACTATTGATGGAGTCACGGTCTTCAGAAGAGGGAGAAAAGAACATCGAGGGAGAAGAAGAAAGGAAAGCAAGGGAAGATTAAAAATCAACCAGAAACAAATCTTAAAATACATATAGAAATTTCCAGAAACATCTCACTGAAAGGCTGTTCTTAATTCTCACACTGTCCCTCCAGAGCATAGTTAGTGCATGGAATCAGAATGGTTTCAAAATGAAAGGCCATTTGGTCCTTCCCGTTCATGCTGGGTCTCTGCAAGCTCTAACTCAGCTTGTCCCATTCCCCTTTCCCCTGCCCATCTTTTCTCATGCAATTGTCCAATGTCCTTCTGAGGGCCTCAATTTGAGTCCACCTCTCCCATACTCTCAGACAGAGCTTTCCAGATCTGGACCACTCACTGGGTAAAAATGGTCTCTCCCGTGTCACCCTTTATTCTTTTGCCAATCATCAAAAATCTATTGTGTTGTGGTTCCTAGACCCGCCCACCAATTGAAAGAGCTACTCTCCATCAACTCTATTCAGGCTGCTCATGACTTTGAACACCAGCATCAAATCTCCTTTCAACCTTCTTCTCTCTCAGCTTCTAGGAAGAGGAAGAAAGGTTTATGTTTAGGCACCTTGCCTCATTAGAATAACATCCCAGTTAGTGTTTTGTGGAGATGTGGCTTTATCGTTAGATTTTAATAGTGACTGAGCTGTCTTCTCTTAGTGAAAGCCTTTCTTTTAGAAGATGGTGTGCCTCCCATCCCATGCTTGAAAGGGATGAAGTGACATCACCATAGCCTTCATTTCATATGCACTATGAGGCTCTTGATTGAAACAAACACCTTAAGAAATAAGGACACATGTGGATTGCACCTTTAGAAACTGGATGAATACTGCTCTATGATAGAAAATCAGGTATTAAACATGTTGCCACATTTCTTACGTTATCCTCCTAAATGGAAGATTTTGAATGGTGACAGCAAGCAACATGTTCGCATTATCTCATCAGTCCCATGAATTCTCATTAAACAAACAACATTAAAGATTGTGTACTGGTCACTCTTTATAATAAATTAATTGTGCTCTCCTAGCTGGTCCCCGCATTCTACCCTCCACAACCTTGAGGCCAGCCAGAGTTCAACAGTCGCTGGCACACATTAGGGTGCTCCCAGTCAAGCAACATCTCAATTTCAAAATCCCCACCCTGGTTTTCAAATCCCTCCATGGCTTCGCCCTTCTCTATCTCAGTAATTCACAGCCAACCCAACAACCCTCCGAGATACCCAAGGTCAATTCTGGTCTCTTGAACATCCCCGCTTTTAACTGCTCCACCATTTGTTGCGTCAATGCCTCCAATTTCTCAGTCCGGAGCCTAGAAAGTTCCTCCTTGAGCCTCTCTGCCTCGCCTTCCTCTTTTAAGATATGCCTTCAAACCCCATCTCTGACCAAGCTTTTGATCACCAAATTATGTGACTAAGTGTCGGACTTTGTTTTATGACATACAGCATATAATATATAACAATTTATAATTATTTAAGCCACTATATAAATATAAGTTGTTGACAAAAACTTATGTTCTTCACTCTTCCCAACCAGAATGTTTTCTTGACCTGAACAGTCTGTGATGGGACTGACCTTCGGGCTGCATAGTTACATTACATTAACTCAGATTTTCCAAACAGTGCTTCATCTGAAAATTTGACCGGTTCCCATTATGGCTCGTCAGAGGTCGGTTAGATGCACAAGATAAAATTCTTATTCCGTAGTACAAAATCAAAATGAATCGACTGTAGTGCTGCCCAATAGAAGAGTGCCTGGATGAAAAGAGCTTTTATTCTATGCATCATTCATGACTTAGGAGAGGCCTTTCAGCAAAAATGACCAGGAATGATTTTGAACTTGTAATTCTAACCACCATATAGTTTTTAAAATGCAGACATCGCCATTAAAGAAGCCATTGCAAGCTCATTTTTCTTAGGTACGGGGAGAGTTCTGTTTTTGTACAAGTTTAGCGACTACAATTTAAAAGAAGCAATCTAATAGGCTGCAGTGTTGCTATATAAAATGGATGAAAGGGCAGCCTATACGCAGAACTTTCATAAATGGCCAACACGGCACTGTTAGTGATGTACCAAGCCAATTACCAGTTGCATTTTCAAATCAGATTTTAATTATGCGACGCTGCTTTTCAAACTGGAATATGCATTGTTCAGAAGACAGGAACACATTTAATTCAGTTAGTCCACAGATATCGTGTGTTTATTTGGGGAAATGTGTGGTTCAAAACTCCAATGGATTATATTAGGTCGCAGTTTTGCTGAAACATTTAAAATGAGTACAGGGATTGAAAATGCTGTCCATCTAAATACTGAACTGGACATTTGATTTCACAGTGAATACTTTTGAAATGAGGCCTTTTGTGAATGTGAAAACGCACGATGCCCCCATGGTGAGGTATTTCCCACACCTCAGTATAAAGGGGGAAAACAAGCATAAACCCGTATTGAATTGTTAGAAATAGGCTGTGAACACAACAGTTGCTTAACTGAGGTATTCATTAAGCGATGACCTAAAGGGACAACTGAACTTAATTCCCCAAGCCTGTGTGACACGCAATACAAAACATGTCAATCGCTCAGACCAGAGGCTTTGTGAAACCTGCAGGAATATGTTTTATCACAGTTGGCAACCTAACTTCCAATTGTCTCTGCTTCCCCATGGTGTCAGACTGACCATTGGCACCTTGCCAACCGGCAGTACTTTCTCCCATATATATATTTATTTATATATGAAAATCATTCGCTGCTCCATATTAACTCATACACCTCTGTGATGAATGTAGGAATTTCAGACATATTGGATTCTAGGTATTTGGTTTAAAGCCTGGGTTTGTCCGTGTGTATGGCTGATGCAGTAGTGTTTTTTAAATAAATTTAGTGTACCAAATTCATTTTTTTTCCAAGGGGCAATTTAGCGTGGCCAATCCACCTAGCCTGCACATCTTTGGGTTGTGGGGGTGAAACCCACGCAAACACGGGGAGAATGTGCAAACTCCACACGGAAAGTGACCCAGAGCCAGGGATCGAATCTGGGACCTCGACAGCAGGGCTAACCCACTGGGCCACCGTGTTGCCCATGCAGTAGTGTTTTTAAAGAATTCTGTTTGGAAAGGTTTTGGGAGCCAGATTAAGGTATCGTAAAAAGTTTGGGCTAATGGAGTTTTGTTTGGATTAAGGAGTTCCTTGTTGTGTTAATTAGATTTCAGCTTGGTAAAATGATGTCATTAATTGGAGGAGCTACGGTATTGGGCATTTTGCACAAAAGCAGTTTTAGTTGAGTTTTAGATTGAAATGTGAGCAGATGTTAAGCATCTGCATTATGTGATTGGAAGATGAGCTGAAACAAGGGGTGGAAACTAAACTTGTACAAAATTGGAAGCCCCCACAACCAAAAGATGTGCAGGGTCAGTGGATTGGCCACGCTAAATTGCCCCTTAATTGGAAAAAACAAATTGGGTACTCTAAATTTTTATTTTTCAAAAACAGGTCAATTATCAACCTGTAAATGCTTCCAATATGGCTATGGTAGACGGTAAGAATGGGAAAACCCCCTGGTTAGCCAGAGCAGGAGAAGCGGCCTTCAGTTTTTTGGCGGGAGCAGTGGCCGGGGGTCAGTCAGGAAGATACGTTTCCCTCTTTAAGAACTTGCCTTGCAGGAGAAGCAGCCCTCAGTTTTTTGGTGGGAGCAGTGGCCAGGGGTCTGTCGGGAAGGTAAGATTCCCGCTTTAAAAACTTGCCTTTTTGTTTCAGAACTGCAGGAAACCGGAAACCGTCCATGGGGATCTCTGGGAAGGTGTGTACTACCTGTATATAAGTTGGGCAGTTGCTAAACCCGAGACACTACATCTGTAGTGTCCCCCACCCTTCCACCTCCTCTAACCCAAAGGGGTGAGTACATATCAGGTAAGCTCTTCCATTCTTTTTTCTTGTTTTATCTAGAGGTGATGTCAGGGAAGGCAGTGCAATGTTCCTCCTGCAGAATGTTTGAGGTGAGGGACGCCGTCAGTGTCCCTGCTGATTTCACCTGTGGGTGCACCCATCTCCAGCTCCTTAGAAACCGTGTCAGGGAACTGGAGCTGGAGTTGGATGAACTTCGGATCATTCGGGAGGCAGAAGTGGTCATAGGTAGAAGCTTCAGGGATGTAATTACTCCGAAGAATGAAGATAGATGTGTGACGGTGAGAGGGGCTGGGAGGAAGCAGTCAGTACAGGGATCTCCTGTGGTTGTTCCCCTTAGTAACAAGTATAACGCTTTGGATACTGGTGGGGGGGACAAATTACCAGGGATAAGCCATGGGGTACAGGTCTCTGGCACAGAGTCTGTCCCGGTTGCTCAGAAGGGAAGGGGGAGAGGAGTAGAGCATTAGTCAGTAGAGACTCCATAGTTAGGGGGATAGATAGGAGATTCTGTGGGAACGAGAGAGACTCGCGGTTGGTGTGTTGCCTCCCAGGTGCCAGGGTCCGTGATGTCTCGGATCATGTTTTCGGGCTCCTTAAGGGGGAGGGGGAGCAGCCTCAAGTCGTGGTCCACATAGGCGCCAACGACATAGGTAGGAAAAGGGTAGGGATGTAAGGCAGGAATTCAGGGAGCTACGGTGGAAACGTAGAGCTAGAACAAACAGAGTTATTATCTCTGGGTTGTTTACCGTGCCACGCGCTAGCGAGACGAGGAATAGGGAGAGTAGTTGAACATGTGTCTACAGGGATGGTGCAGGAGGGAGGCTTTCAGATTGTTGGATAATTGGGGCTCATTCTGGGGTAGGTGGGACCTCTACAAAGGAGATGGTCTACACCTGGACCAGAGGGGTACCAATATCCTGGGGGGGAAATTTGCTAATGCTCTTCGGGAGGGTTTAAACTAGATCAGCAGGGGGTTGGGAACCTGAATTGTAGCTCCAGTATACAAGAAGTTGAGAGTAGTGAGGTCATGAGTAAGATTTCAAAGTTGCAGGAGTGTACCGGCAGGAAGGAAGGTGGTTTAAAGTGCGTCTACTTCAATGCCAGGAGCATCCGGAATAAGGTGGGTGAACTTGCAGCATGGGCTGGTACCTGGGACTTCGATGTTGTGGCCATTTCGGAGACATGGCTAGAGCACGGACAGGAATGGTTGTTGCAGGTTCCGGGGTTTAGATATTTCAGAGAAGGTGGTAAAAGAGGGGGAGGGGTGGCATTATTAGTCAAGGACAGTATTACGGTGGCAGAAAGGACGTTTGATGAGGACTCGTCTACTGAGGTAGTATGGGCTGAGGTTAGAAACAGCAAAGGAGAGGTCACCCTGTTGGGAGTTTTCTATAGGCCTCCGAAAAGTTCCAGAGATGTAGAGGCAGGGATTGCAAAGATGATTCTGGATAGGAGCAAAAGTAACAGGGTAGTTGTTATGGGGGGCTTTAACTTTCCAAACACTGACTGGAAACGCTATAGTTTGAGTACTTTAGATGGGTCCGTTTTTGTCCAATGTGTGCATAAGGGTTTCCTGACGCAGTATGTAGATAGGCCAACAAGAGGCGAGGCCACATTGGATTTGGTACTGGGTAATGAACCAGGACAGGTGCTAGATTTGGAGGTAGGTGAGCACTTTGGTGATAGTGACCACAATTCAGTTATGTTTATTTTAGCAATGGAAAGGGATAGGTATACAGCAGGGCAAGAGTTAGAGCTGGGGGAAAGGCAATTATGATGCAATGAGGCAGGACTTAGGATGCATAGGATGGGAAAGGAAACTGCAGGGGATGGGCACAATTGAAATGTGGAGCTCGTTCAAGGAACAGCTACTGCGTGTCCTTGATAAGTATGTACCTGACAGGCAGGGAGGAAGTGGTCGAGCGAGGGAACCGTGGTTTACTAAAGTAGTTGAATCACTTGTCAAGAGGAAGAAGGAGGCTTATGTAAAGATGAGACATGAAGGTTCAGTTAGGGCGCTCGAGAGTTACAAGTTAGCAGTTAAGAAGACAGAGGGTGGTGGTTGATGGGAAATGTTCAGCCTGGAATCCAGTTACTAGTGAGTTACGACAAGGATCTGTTTTGGGCCACTACTGTTTGTCATTTTTATAAATGACCTGGAGGAGGGCGTAGAAGGATGGGTAAGTAAATTTGCAGATGACACGAAAGTTGATGGAGTTGTGGTCAGTGCAGAAAGATGTTGCAGGTTACAGAGGGACATAGATAAGCTGCAGAGCAGGGCTGAGAGGTGGCAAATGGAGTTTAATGCAGAAAAGTGTGAGGTGATTCATTTTGGAAGGAGTAACAGGAAGACAGAATACTGGGCTAATGGTAAGATTCTTGGTAGTGTGGATGAGCAGAGAGATCTTGGTGTACATGTACATAGATCCCTGAAAGTTGCCACCCAGGTTGAGAGGGTTGTTAAGAAGGCATACGGTGTGTTAGCTTTTATTGGTAGAGGGATTGAGCTTCGGAGCCATGAGGTCATATTGCAGCTGCACAAAACTCTGATGCGGCCACATATGGAGTATTGCGTGCAGTTCTGGTCGCCGCATTATAGGAAGGATGTGGAAGCATTGAAAAGGGTGCAGAGGAGATTTACCAGCATGTTGCCTGGTATGGAGGGAAGACCTTAAGAGGAAAGGCTGAGGGACTTAAGGTTGTTTTCGTTAGAGAGAAGAAGGTTAAGACGTGACTTAATTGAGGCATACAAGATGATCAGAGGATTAGATAGCGTGGACAGTGAGAGCCTTTTTCCTCGGATGGTGATGGCTAGCATGAGGGGACATAACTTTAAATTGAGGGGAGATAGATATAGAACAGATGTCAGAGGTAGGTTCTTTACTCAGAGAGTAGTACGGGCATGGAATGCTCCACCAGCAACAGTAGTGGACACGCCAACATTAAGGGCATTTAAATGGTCATTGGATAGGCTTATGGACGATAAGGGAATAGTGTAGATGGGCTTTAGAATGGTTTCACAGGTCGGCGCAACATAGAGGGCCGAAGGGCCTGTACTGCGCTGTAATGTTCTATGTTCTATGTGGTAACTCCAGCGCAATAGCCTTCCTTGTGCAGTTCTTGTCACTTGATGTACACTGTTGCAGACAGATCATCCTTCTTGCTTCAAGGAACTGCCAGAGGAAAGATGTTGGCGTAGAGCAGTTATCTCGTATGCTAGGATTAGACCAGGTACAGACTGCAGTGTTCCTTACCAGAAAGAATATTAATGAATAAGTTGTGTTCTTAAACCACGATTCAACACCTTCACGGACACTTTCACTAATCCCAGGTTTTTAAAAACCACTGTGGTGAGACATGAACTCACATTCCACAAAATTAATCCAAGCTCAAATTATCAGTCCAGTAATATAACCCCTAAACTACAAGACCCTGCAAGAGAATATTGTGGCATAATTGTTATTCATCCGCAGATGTTATGCGAACAAGCCCCATTTGCGAGACACCCCAAACTTTGTCTTCTGCCACCAAGGCCCCTTGAAAGTAAGTGCTGACATGCCAATTAGCTCAAAATGTCTTGTAGCATTGTCAGATACTAGTAGCAGTTATCAGCCTTTTCACTTCGAGTGACAATTTAAACTTAATCAGGAACCACTGAACACGACAGATTCCTATTCTGAGGTTAAGAACTGCTCACTGTACGCTGGACTGCTAATTGCAACTGGAACCGCCATGGAGAAGAATATTCAGGACGTCGGTGAGAAGGACAATATTAAAAGGAGAATAGTGGATCTTAATTTAGTTAGAACGATCATTATTTGGGAAGGTTTTTGGATTCAATTGGCAGAACTGCAAATTTCTCTCATTTCTGACATTTAATAAATAAAATGTTAATCTCACTGAAACTAAAGGAGGGCAAGTTTGAAGGGGAGTATATATGGCGGGGGGGGGGGGAGGAATGGGTGCCATGTTGTGGGAGGCAGTGTTATTAATTATAGCTATTAATTATACTTGCCATTTCTCAAAGGTCAACCAATATAAAAGTGAGTCAGGCACTGGTTCTAATGATGTTGTCTTTCGGACACAAGTCCCTTTCAGTCCCCAGTGGGATCTTGATTTAAGAGGGTTCAAAATTCAGCCCTCTGCTTAAAACAAAATTCAGCAAGAAAGATATTTCATTCCTAACAATCCATGTCCCACATTTTGTTTTCAATGAATTGGATTGGATTGGATTGGATTGGATTTGTTTATTGTCACGTGTACCGAGGTACAGTGAAAAGTATTTTTCTGCGAGCAGCTCAACAGATCATTCAATACATGGGAAGAAAAGGGAATTAAACAAAATTCAAGAAAATACATAATAGGGCAACACAAGATATACAATGTAACTACATAAGCATTGGCATCGGATGAAGCATACAGGGTGTAGTGTTAATGAGGTCAGTCAGTAAGACGGTCATTTAGGAGTCTGGTGACAGTGGGGAAGAAGCTGTTTTTGAGTCTGTTCATGCGTGTTCTCAGACTTCTGTATCTCCTGCCCGATGGAAGAAGTTGGAAAAGTGAGTAAGCCGGGTGGGAGGGATCCTTGATTATGCTGCCCGCTTTCCCCAGGCAGCGGGAGGTGTAGATGGAATCAATGGATGGGAGGCAGGTTTGTGTGATGGACTGGGCGGTATTCACGACTCTCTGAAGTTCCTTGAGGTCCTGGGCTGAGCAGTTGCCATACCAGGCTGTGATGTAGCCCGATAGGATGCTTTCTATGGTGCATCTGTAAAAGTTGGTAAGGGTTAATGTGGACATGCCGAATTTCCTTAGTTTCCTGAGGAAGTATAGGCGCTGTTGTTCTTTCTTGGTGATAGCGTCGACGTGAGTGGACCAGGACAGATTTTTGGTGATGTGCACCCCTAGGAATTTGAAACTGCTAACCATCTCCAACTCGGCCCCATTGATACTGACAGGGGTGTGTACAGTACTTTGCTTCTTGAAGTCAATGACCAGCTCTTTAGTTTTGCTGGCATTGAGGGAGAGATTGTTGTCATTACACCTCTCCACCAGGTTCTCTATCTCCCTCCTGTATTCTGACTCGTCGTTATTCGTGATCCGGCCCTCTATGGTCGTATCGTCAGCAAACTTGTAGATGGAGCTGGAACCAAGTTTTGCCACGCAGTCGTGTGTGTACAGGGAGTAGAGTAGGGGGCTAAGTACGCAGCCTTGCGGGGCACCGGTATTGAGGACTATTGTGGAGGAGGTGTTGGCGTTCATTCTTACTGATTGTGGTCTGTTGGTCAGAAAATCGAGGATCCAGTTGCAGAGTGGAGAGCCAAGTCCTAGGCTTTGGATCTTTGATATGAACTTGGCTGGGATTATGGTGTTGAAGGCAGAGCTGTAGTCAATAAATAGGAGTCTGATGTAGGAGTCCTTGTTTTCGAGGTGCTCTAGGGATGAGTGTAGGGCCAGGGAAATGGCGTCTGATGTGGACCGATTGCGATGGTATGCGAATTGAACTGGGTCAAGGCGTTCCAGGAGTATGGAGGTGATGCGCTTCATGATCAGCCTCACTTCATTACAACTGACGTCAGGGCCACCGGGCGGTAATCATTGAGGCATGTTGCATGGTTCTTCTTTGGTACCGGTATGATGGTGGTCTTCTTGAAGCAGGTGGGGACCTCGGAGTGGAGTAGGGACAGGTTAAAGATGTCTGTGAATACCTCTGTCAGCTGGTCTGCGCAGGCTCTGAGTGCACGACCAGGGATCCCGTCCGAGCCCGTCGCCTTCCGTGGGTTCACTTTCAGGAAGGCTGATCTGACTTCAGAAGCTGTGATGGTGGGTATGGGTGAATTATGGGCTGCTGGGGCACTCTATGCTCGAACCGAGCATAGAATGCATTAAGTTCTCACCGTCCCTGTAATTTTGATGGGAGGGAGGAAATCGGTTAGGATTTCTCCCCAGATTGTTGTCCAGTTACGTCCACCCAGTATATGGAAGTGAGGACAACTTGCGATGGCTTCCATGTTGGAATAGGCTGTCCATTATTGATTGACTAGGCTGACCTGTGAAGAATGGTTGCTTGGTATCAGAGGGCTGCCAGTATAAAACTGGACCTGGCGTGCACCAGCACTTTTAGGAAAGCAGGGATTGCATTGATGAGTGACATTCATTGGAAATCACCATGAAGATGGTGGGGTAAGAGGAGGGTTCTCATGATCGACCATTGAGGTTGTGCCAGAACACCTTGAGACTCCATGTTGGCCAGGCTGAATTTTCATCCTGAGGTGGAGGTGGGTTTGGAGAACTGTGTGGAGACTTCTCGGTACCGGCTGCCATGTCAAGACATTCCCAACTCCAGCCGATTTCTAGGGAGGCAGTCTCCCCTGTGGCAGGCAGTAGCGGTGGTGGACTAAAGGGGTATCCTATAAAGCAGTCTAGCATAGAATCGACGGACTGCAATGGGAACTTTAAAATAAAACTATTTTAGTTTAGTATCCTGAACAATACCCATGACTGAATATATACTCACCTTTGAAACGTCTTTATCCTCCAATAATTTCAGTGAGATTTATGTTTTAAGAGGTTAAAAAAAAACTGTTGGAAATGAGAGACGGGTTCCAGCTCCATATTGACAACTTGGCAGCTGTGGCCGCACTAAAATTTGTATCATTAACCATGTCTGCAGAGGGTGCCTCCGTCTCAAGGAATGCTGTCAGTCACCCAGCTGCAGCGGCAGTGACTAAGTGTCCTGGTGGGATTGCCAGCTTCCCAGAGAGTCAAGCATTCCTTCTGGATCTCCCCTCTGTGGAGCGCACTCATCTTCCTTATTAAATAATAATAATAATTGCTTGTCACAAGTAGGCTTCAATGAAGTTACTGTGAAAAGCCCCTAGTCGCCACATTCCGGCTCCTATTCGGGGAGGCCGTACGGGAATTGAACCGTGCTGCTGGCCTTGTTCTGCATTACAAGCCCACTGTGCTAAACCAGCCCCTTTGGATCAGACACTCAGATATGATCTATTCATGGATCACCTCCTCAGAGGTCCCATCACAGCCACTTACATACGAACATAATCAGCCCCTTGAGCCTGTTCCGCCATTCGACAAGATCATGGCTGATCTGTTTGTGTGTCAAGTTCTACATTCCCAACTGTCCCTGATAACCTTTGACTCCAATTCCCTTTTACTTCCGGGTTCCTGCCCTGGAATTCAATACAGTGTCGGGACTGGGATTGGGACTCTGGAACTAAAATTCAACCCAATGTTCTTCAGTCCACTCATCAGATGGGCCACCCAGGGAGGTAATTGTCAGCATTGCTCTTGGTCATATTTACCTTGTTATTAAAGACCGAAGGAGATTCGAATTGAGAAAACTCTGTGACAGATAATTGAAACTTATGGTTGTCATAGTGGCTGTATCGCATCCGTAACTTCGATTCCTGCTGAAGGAAATCACCTTCTGTAGGTGAGGGAGTCATGGAAGGATTCCCGGGCTGATTATCAGCCCCTTGAACCACATTGCGAATGTTCCTTCCGTTGCTAAAGTCCCTGACTTTAGATTCAAACCTGGAGCTTCTGATCCAGAGGTAGGGGGCGCAACCACTGTGCCACAAGACCTCCCTGTGTATCGAGATGGAAGTCACTTTACTTAAAGAGCTACCAAAACAATAGCTGAATTTAGGAAAATCTGGCACAAGGTACAAAAATCAGAAAGAAAATCTGATTGCATTAGTAGATTTTATGCCATACGTGCAAAATAAATTGGGTAATTGTTGATAAGTGACTAAACAAGAGATGCTGAGGTAGGCTTGAAGGCCAGACTTCACTCATTTTCTCTCAATCCTAAATATGAGAGAGACAGGACAGTGAACGTCAACAGGCTATCTGACCATGGAAAATATCACAGCCAAAACCATACCTATTCTCACCCAGCCTTGGCACGCACACTTATGAGTTGGATTGGATTGGATTTGTTTATTGTCACGTGTACCGTGGTACAGTGAAAAGTATTTTTATGCGAGCAGCTCAACAGATCATTAAGTACATGGGAAGAAAAGGGAATATAAGAAAATACATAGTAGGGCAACACAGCAACACAAGGTATACAATGTAACTACACAAGCACCGGACATTAATATTGGGGGGGGGGGAGACGGAGAATCTGGACTGATTATTATTCTTCCAGGAGCCTGGAAGTGCTGGCCCAATATCCCCACACAGACATGTACAATCTGATAGAGACCTGGGGGTGGGGGGCGCGCGGAGAGCATGCATTCTAATTTAGTGACCGCGATCGAACAGTGAACACTCGCCAAGGGAAATTCAGAAATGGTATGGGGTCAGGGGAGCTCGTCAGCTGTGAAAAACTGTCTGCATGATTTATTACCCAATTATTCCTGTGAATGAGCGAAACTCCAGGCACTGATATGACATAATCCTACCAGAGCACAGCACAGCCTTCCTGCAAAAATCATTTTTGCACCACTGTAAATTATTTGAACGTCGCCAGAAGGCATTTTCTTCTTTTTTTTTAAAAAAAACGCACAAAATCAATACTGCAAAGATTCAGGGTAATTTGTCGTTCTCGTGATTTGGACTGGTTGCAAACCACACAGATGTGCCAAATAACTAACATTAATATTTATAATTCATCACCATCAAGTTATGACTGCAGAACACAACGTTCCCAATTCACCACCCAATCTCAGACATTTTAAGGCCCGGCGCTGAGAAAATTACTATGTCTTCTGGTAGCGAATTTTTGAGAGAATGTCTAAAAAGGCCTGAAAACAGCACCAAGCTATTAGGCTATGCTGCATATAACCACAGTATGCCAAACCCATGACGAGTATCGGAACATGAGGAGGGGGAGAGTGGTGGTCACTGAGTTGACACCGAGGGTGAGAGAGGCATGGGCTCGAGGGCCTAACAACCTCTGAAATAAAACGGGGCAAAGAAGCAGGACCCGTGGAGGGCCTCCTGACCAGGCTATCCCAGCACCCAGCTCACTCCCATGGCTGCTTGTGGTCTGCTTCGGGGCTAAGCAGGCTCCCCCTCCTCCAAGGGTTTAGTCTAACCAGATCTTTGTATAGCTAAAGCATGGTTTGTATTGCTCTAGACATAACGGACAGGATTCCATCAGCCACGTCATCACGTTTTACATGCTGGCCATCAAGCACCTAACTATTCTAATCCCATTTGCCAGCACTTGGCCTGTAGCCTTGTATGCCATGGCATTTCAACAGCTCATCTAAATACATCTTAACAGTTGTGAGGGTTTCTGCCTCTACCACCCTTTCATGCAGTGAGTTCTAGATTCCAACCACGCTCTGGGTGGAAAAGGTTTTCCCTACATCTACTCTGAACCTCCTGTCCCTTACTTTAAATCTATGCCCTTTGATTATTGACCCTACGCTGAGGGGAAATGTACCCTCCTATCCACCCTATCTATGTCCCTCATATGTTTGTACACCTCAATCAGGTCCCCCTCAGCCTTCTCTGCTCCAGGGAAACCAACCCAACCCTCTATAGTCTCTCTTGATAGTTGAAACGCTCCAGCACATGCAACATCCTGATGAATCTCCTCTGCACCCTCTCTAGTGCAATCACGTCCTTCCTATATTGTGGTGACATGAACTGCACATAGTACTCCAGCTGGGGCCTAATCAGTGATTTATACAGCTCCCACATATCCTCCCTGCTCTTATATTCAATGCCTCGGCTAATAAAGGCAAGAAACCCAGAAGCCTTCATAACCACCTTGTCAGTTTGCATGGCTGTGGGATGGGCAGAGTGGTTGGCAGCAGTGTTTACTGAGGATATCCCATCCCCATTATGGGGCACAGACCTAATGGAGCAGCTAGTCTTTCCCTGCCCACTGATTTTATGTGACTGAATGGCACAGGAGAAGGCCACAATGTGAGGGCTGCAAGCAATGGAGACACTTACATCAGGAAGACTATCTGTAGAGGAAAGGTGCACCCAATACCAGAGTGATACCAATGTAGGCATGGCAAGTGATTTGCTGTAACGTTTGATTCTGGGGTCAACTTGCACAAATTACCTCCACTTGCACAATGATAAGCTGTGCAGATGCTACCGTTTTATATAGAAAGTTCCAGAAACAGTGAAAATTGCTAGTTTGTGAGGAGACACAAGAGATGAACGTGGACGATATAGCAAGTCAGCAGATCTAAAATAGAATTACTGAATGGCAGATGAACAATACGTGCATCTGAACCCGGGGCGGCCGCACTGGGAACAACAGAGGAAAGAAGAACTGGACCCCCTCTTACCCAATTTCCCCAAGAGATCTTTTCTGTCCCTTCTTCCCGCAGAGAGCGAATAAGCTGGGGCTCCGCTCTAGAGGTGACCTGATCAAGGTCATTCAGATTACAACGGGTTTTGTGGGGGTAAACAGAGACGATCTTTCCACTCAGGAGGAAGGCCAAGCTAGGGGGTCATAAACATAAGGTGGTCACACATAAATTCAACAACGGGAGTTGGGGAGAAACACCTTTGTTCTGACAGTGATGAGAGTGTGGAACTCACCACCACAGGTAGTTGAAGTGAATGGCATAGGTGTGTTTGAGGGGAAGCTACATAAACAGGAGGGAAAAAGGGATAGAGAGATATGCTGATCGAGTAAAGCTAGGAGGAAGCTTGCTTGCAGCGTAAATGACAGTATAGTTGGGCCAAAAGGCCTGTGGCTGTCCTGTACATTCTTTGATCGGTGCTACGTGAAGCAAATATACAAATGAAAGACTCATACGTTTAGCTCCATAGGTCAGCAGTTGCCCTGTAAGGGTTACAGTATAGTGATCTGCAGTGGGAATCCTGGCTGATGTTCACCTCCTTTACCCTGGAGCATCGTTACATTCTGACCTCCACCCGGGTTGAGGTCATCTTGCATGTTATGCAATCAGTAACCTCCCAGTTTAGTCTAGTTCACCTTGCCTGATAATCCCAGGGAGTGAATGAGAAAGACAGTTGCTTTGACAGAAGAAAGACTGAGGGCTTTTATCATCTCAAATATTCAAGAATAGTCAGGGCAGAGTCAGGTGGTACATTTTCTCTGAATTCCATATTCCTCCCCTCTTTCCCTGAAGTGGTGCAGATGCTCATGCGTATTGACAATTTGGCATTCTTTATGTTCACATAAGTGAGTGGACTGCAGCCAAGTGCCATTCTGTTCTCACTGGGCGTCCACATCAACACTTCCCAGCAGGGGTCACTGCAGAGCCATTAGAATGATTTGGGACAACACAATCATTTGCCGTCAATGGTTAGTCCATTTGACTCCAGCTAACTCTACGCTGAATAAAAACTATACGTGAGACCATCGAGTCTCTACGAGTTGGTGATGGTCATTTGGTGACTTTACAAGTGAGGTTATTAACAGAATTGAAAGTTGGAGCTTTACTTTGAAGACAAGATGGAGGAATACAAATCAGATTGAGCCACTTGTGTAACATTATATCATACTGCTCAGATGTCATAGTCCGCTCAGTGGCAGCACTTCGTTCTCTCATGCTGCGGGTTCAAGCCACAGGTGTCTTTCTCGGTGCTGAGCAACACCCTGCTAAATGCACCAATATTTCAAAGGAGATAGAACATACAGTGCAGAAGGAGGCCATTCGGCCCATCGAGTCTACACCGACCCACTTAAGCCCACACTTCCACCCTATCCCCGTAACCCAATAACCCCTCCTAACCATTTTTGGTAACTAAGGGCAATTTATCATGGCCAATCCACCTACCCTGCACGTCTTTGGACTGTGGGAGGAAACCGGAGCGCCCGGAGAAACCCACGGAGACACAGAGGGAACGTGTAGACTCCGCACAGATAGTGACCCAGCAGGGAATCGAACCTGGGACCCTGGCACTCTGAATCACTTGTGCTACCATGCTGCCCATATGATGTTTAACCAAAGATGTTCAACCAAAGCCATTTCAGGTGGACAGGGAGGATCCCATTCAAGTACCTGTACAAAGCATGGGTTCTCCATGATTCCTAGCCAATATTTACTCCTCAAACCAATATCCATTGAACAGACAGGTCATTTATCTCATTTGCTGATTTAAGGATCTTGCTCTGTGCAAATATTGGCCATTGCACTTCCTTACATTATGACAACAGCTATACTTCAAAGATTCTCCATTGGCTGAAAAGTGTTTTGGGCCAGCCTGAACACACAACAGGTGCAGCACGGTAGCACAGTGGATAGCACTGTTGCTTCACACCGCCAGGGTCCCGGGTTCGATTCCCGGCTTAGGTCACTGTCTGTGGGGAGTCTGCACGTTCTCCCAGTGTCTGCGTGGGTTTCCTCCGGGTGCTCCGATTTCCTCCCAAAAGTTCCCGAAAGACGTCTTTGTTAACTGAATTGGACATTCTGAATTCTCCCTGAATTCTCCCTGTGTACCTGAACAGGTGCCGGAGTGTGGCAACTAGGGAATTTTCACAGTAACTTCATTGCAGTGTTAATGTAAGCCTACTTGTGACTGTAAAGATTATAATAAAAATAAATAAATGTAAGTTCTTTCTTCATTGGGATTTTCCGCCCCCCGCGGATTCCTCGGCAGGGAAAGGCGGAAACAACGGGGAACTTCATCAACGGTGGTAGGACCAGAAGATCCTGCTGCCAGCCAATGGTGAGCTGCCTCCGCTGTCGTAATACACAACACCCCGGCGGGGTGGGGGGAGGAAGAGAGATCCTATCCATTGTCTTTGACATGATGTGAAGACACCGGCATTGGGCTGGGGTGAGCACAGTAAGAAGTCTTACAACACCAGGATAAAGTCCAACAGGTTTGTTTGGAATCACTAGCTTTCGGAGTGCAGCTCCTTCCTCAGGTGACTGTCAATTATCTTTGATAGTTTGGAAAGCTTGCAAAGAGCTCCGGAGAATTTCTAATATCCAGTGATCAAGAACTTGAACACAAGGCAATATATTTGATCAGTGACAGAGCCGGAGGGATTGAAAGAGCGGGTAACTGGAATTTTCCAAACTGCAGTCTGGCCCTTGAGATCAAACCTTGGCCAATGTACGGAGCTGATTTCCTGGTGGCAGACCAGGGAGGCAGTATATACTTTTTATCCGCCCCCTGCTGGTTATAGCAGCCACAGGCTGAGTAAGTGGAGGCGTTTCCCCTTCCGATGAAGGGGTCCAACAGATGTGGGCAGCATAAAACTCATCTTTATTCAATGGTCTGCAGAGGGTGCCTCCATCTTGAGGCACCTTTGCTATCTCCTACTCACCCCGACTCCGCCCTTTGCTGCAAATCTCCGGGGGCAGGTGCACCCAAGGATGGTGAACACACACACACCGCCCTAGCCACTGACTGGCCAGCCCTAAAAGTTATCCTGACATTGGGATCCTGACCCCAAAACAAAATCCTTCCCACAGGGCTCAAAGAGCCCATGAAAGTGACTTCTGGTATGCAACACGGCCTTTAACATCTCACATCAATCTTTCTTTCTCATTCAAGCCTTTCATATCATTTTGATGCGATCTGGTGACCAAAGACCACCTTGCACAAAGAATAATAGTAATAATAATAATCTTTATTATTGTCACAAGTAGGCTTACATAAACATTGCAATGAAGCTACTGTGAAAAGCCCCTAGTCGCCACATTCCGGTGCCTGTTCGGTGCCTGAGGGGGAATTCAGAATGTCCAAATTACCTAACAGCACGTCTTTCGGGACTTGTGGATGGAAACCGGGGCACCTGGAGGAAACCCACGCAGACACAGTGAGAACATGCAAGACTCCACACAGACAGTAACCCAAGATGGGAATTGAACCTAGGAACCTGGCGAGTTTTTAAAAAGTCCTGCAAACACTTTCTGGTCAGGAGAATCACGTGTTGTATGCTACACGATTGTAATGAATTAAAATACAGGGACACCGTAAACAATAGTCCAACTTGGGAAGGGGCCATACTGGACCTGGTATTGGGGAATGATCCCGCCCAGATGTTTCAGTCGGTGATTACTTTGGGAATAGCGATCACAATTCCGTAAGTTTTAGAATACTCATGGACAAGGACAAGAGGGGTCCGAAAGGAAGAGTACTAAATTGGGGAATGGCAGAGTATAACAAAATTCGGCAGGAGCTAGGGAATGTGGATTGGGAGCAGCTGTTGATGGATAAATCCACATTTGAAATGTAGGAGTCTTTTAAGGAAAGGTTGATTAGAGTGCAGGACAGACATGTTGCTGTGAAAATGAAAGATAGAAATGGCAAGATTAGGGAACCATGGATGACGGGTGAAATTGTGAGACTAGCTAAGATGAAAAAGGAAGCATACATAGGATCGAAGCAACTCAAAACTGATGCAGCTTTGGAGGCATATCGGGAAAGTAGGACGAATCTCAAACGCGCAATAAAGAGGGCTAAAAGGGGTCATGAAATATCTTTGGCTAACAGGGTTAAGGAAAATCCCAAAGCATTTTATTCGTATATAAGGAGCAAGAGGGTAACTAGGGAAAGGATTGGCCCACTTAAAGACAAGAGAGGGAATTTATGCGTGGACTCAGAGGAAATGGGTGAGATTCTTAATGAGTACTTTGCATCGGTATTCACAAAGGAGAGGGACAAGACGGATATTGAGGCTAGGGATGGATGTTTAAATACTCTCGGTCAAGTTGTCATACGGAAGGGGGAAGTTTTGGGTATTCTAAAACACATTAAGGTGGACAAGTCCCCAGGACCGGATGGGATCTATCCCAGGTTACTGAGGGAAGCGAGGGTCGAAATAGCTGGGGCCTAAACAGATATCTTTGCAGCATCCTTGAGCACAGGTGAGGTCCCGGAGGACTGGAGAATTGCTAATGTTGTCCCTTTGTTTAAGAAGGGTAGCAGGGATAATCCAGGGAATTATAGACCTGTGACCTTGACGTCAGTGGTAGGCAAACTGTTGGAGAAGATACTGAGGGATAGGATCTATTCACATCTGGAAGAAAATAGACTTATCAGTGATAGGCAGCATGGTTTTGTGCAGGGAAGATCATGTCTTACAAACCTAACAGAATTCTTTGAGGAAGTGACAAAGTTAATTGATGAGGGAAGGGCTGTAGATGTCGTATACATGGACTTTAGTAAGGCGTTTGATAAGGTTTCCCATGGCAGGTTGATGGAAAAAGTGAAGTCGTAAGGGGTTCAGGGTGTACTAGCTAGATGGATAAAGAACTGGCTGGGCAACAGGAGACAGAGTAGTGGTGGAAGGGAGTGTCTCAAAATGGAGAAGGGTGACTAGCGGTGTTCCACAGGGATCCGTGCTCGGACCACTGTTGTTTGTGATCTACATAAATGACCTGGAGGACGGTATAGGTGGTCTGATTAGCAAGTTTGCAGATGATACTAAGATTGGTGGAGTTGCAGATAGCGAGGACTGTCAGAGAATACAACAAAATATAGATAGATTGGAGAGTTGGGAAGAGAAATGGCAGATGGAGTTCAATCCAGGCAAATGCGAGGTGATGCATTTTGGAAGATCAAATTCAAGAGCGGACTATATGGTCAATGGAAGGGTCTTGGGGAAAATTGATGTGCAGAGAGATCTGGGAGTTCAGGTCCATTGTACCCTGAAGGTGGCAACGCAGGTTGATAGAGTGGTCAAGAAGGCATACATCATGCTTGCCTTCATCGGACGGGGTATTGAGTACAAGAGTTGGCAGGTCATGTTACAGTTGTATAGGACTTTGGTTCGGCCACATTTGGAATACTGCGTGCAGTTCTGGTAGCCACATTACCAGAAGGATGTGGATGCCTTGGAGAGGGTGCAGAGGAGGTTCACCAGGATGTTGCCTGGTATGGAGGGTGCTAGCTATGAAGAAAGGTTGAGTAGATTAGGATTGTTTTCGTTGGAAAGATGGAGGTTGAGGGGGGACCTGATTGAGGTCTACAAAATTATGAGAGGTATGGACAGGGTGGACAGCAACAAGCTTTTCCCAAGAGTGGGGGTGTCAGTTACAAGGGGTCACGATTTCAAGGTGAGGGGGAAAGTTTAAGGGAGATGTGCGTGGAAAGTTTTTTACGCAGAGGGTGGTGGGTGCCTGGAACGCTTTACCAGCGGAGGTGGTAGAGGCGGGCACGATAGCATCATTTAAGAAGCATCTAGACAGTTATATGAATGGGCGGGAACAGAGGGAAGTAAACCTTGGAAAATAGGAGACAGGTTTAGATAAAGGATCTGGATCGGCGCAGGCTGGGAGGGCTGAAGGGCCTGTTCCTGTGCTGTAATTTTCTTTGTTCAATAATCATCACCCCCCCCCCCTCTCCCCCCCAAGGAGCTTGAGAATATTAAGTGCGCCCCATTATATCTTTGGAATAATGCACCAATCTATGCAATCTGATGTCAAGTTATTCAGCAGCAAGGTGATTTGATTTGCATGCTCAAATTCCATTTCACTGCATGGTACATAGGGCGTGTAGCATTTCAACAAAAACGTCTTGCATTTAAAAAGGGCTTTTGACCTGGAAACACGTCCAAAAGCACTTCACGGAGACACAATTAAAGCCAGTGGGCAGTGAGCCAAAAAATGAGGGGCAAGGACCAAATGCTTGGTCGCAAATGGTGGATGAAGGAGGATGTTAAAAGAGGAGGTGGTGGTCGAGCAGCGCACATAACAGAACGTTAATACGCCCGAGAGATTCCAGTCATGTTCCACATCCCAGGTACCAATCATGTTCCACAACCCAGGTACAAAGCTCAGCAGTTTATGGCTAGATTACAACTGTTCAAAAGTGGCTGTAAAGCATTTTGAGCTGGGCTAAGTTCATGAACAGAGGTATATAAATAAATAGAAGATCTGACCTTGCTTTCTAACACATTACCCGAAGGGTGTCCTAAGGCACCAATGCAGTGAGGAGATAAGATGACCAGTGGCGGACTGGGTCTAAAAATATTGGTTGCCAGGATACAAAGGGGGCCCACCCACAACTGCAATGCTATCATTTAATTTTCATAACGAATAAATAAAATTTTCAAAAAATACATATGGAAAAAAGGGTACAATTAAAATTTGTGTGGAAAAAATGTGTATTTCTTAGTAATTACAGTGTACATGTACTGTACATATTACTGGCAGTAGATAGCAAATGTAAATACAGAATGTTATAATTGAATTATTTATTTATTTTTTTAATTTTAAGTAATTGGTTGATATTTTTAAATAGTTTACTGCACAATTTACACATTAACAGATAGTTCAAAAGCACAATAGAGCATTGCATGCAGTCCACTATATTAAGAGCAATCGTTTGTGTTCGCTAGATGATTGTGCGAATCTGCCAATAATTGCTTCTGTATCCAATTCATCTAACAATTCCTTTTCAATGGATAGCAACATGTATGATGGGGCAGCATTGTGGATAGCACAATTGCTTCACAGCGCCAGGGTCCCAGGTTCGATTCCGGCTTGGGTCACTGTCTGTGCGGAGTCTGCACATCCTCCCCGTGTGTGCGTGGGTTTATTCCGGATGCCCTGGTTTCCTCCCACAGTCCAAAGATGTGCAGGTTAGGTGGATTGGCCATGATAAATTGCCCTTAGTGTCCAAAATTGCTCTTAGTGTTGGGTGGGGTTACTGAGTTATGGGGATAGGGTGGAGGTGTTGACCTTGGGTAGGGGGTAGGGTGCTCTTTCCAAGAGCCGGTGCAGACTCGATGGGCCGAATGGCCTCCTTCTGCACTGTAAATTCTATGTCTATGTAAATTCTCCTCAGACAGCGAATTTCTTAACCTTGTCTTTATGATCTTTAGCTTTGAAAATGTCCTCTCACATTGGACTTGAGTAACTGATAGTGTGCAGATGACTTTATAAAGTTCATAAAGGTTATCATATGCCTTGTCATGAAGTCTGTTGGATGACAGAATTTTTAGTACACACGATGGGCAAGTGCTGCAAATTTTACAATTGTTGCAACTGGAATCCATATTCTCACCATCATTAAGCAATAGCTTTAATACATCAAAGTTTGAAGCAAAAGAAAACAATTCCAATATTACTTGATCTTTGCTGATTTGTGGAAACAGCTTAATAATACCTTCCAATGCTTCATCTTCAAGGCCCTTCTCTGCAATAGTTTTAAACTTTGCTGGGTCCAAGCAGGACAAATCTTTATACAACTGTTTGTGTTGTACAAAGCGTGATTCTAGTGACTGGACAATGCGATCCATTATTAGGTTAAACACATTTACTCGAAAATCAGCTAGAGAATCTGAGGAATGTCTTTCATCATCAATAAGCTCATCTGCCATTCTTTTCTTCTTCCTCTGCCTCTTAACTGGCAATGCTGTTTCCAACGCAACAATTTCCAATGTTTGATTTTCATCCATATTCATCTGTGAAATCTTGTCATTACATTTATTTACAAATTCCAAAGCCTTGCTGTGAACGTTATCAAATGTTCTTGTCTGTTCCTTCAACTTTGTTGTAGCTGAATCTACCAAACGCCATGCAGTAAACATATCTAAACCACTTGTCTGTAGATAACTTGATAACGGGGTTGTAGTTTCAAATATATACAAGTAAGTAAATGTTGTCAATGTGGTTTCAAACTTTAGAAGACTTTGAAGTAAAACATTTGCTTCATGTTTTGTTTTTGCATCAAACTTTTCTGAATCTTTTATCATTGATAAGCATGTCAATAGATTTATGAAAGTACTGGCAGCGGCATCATCAAAACGTCCAAATATAGTTGTTGCTGCATTGGATTTTCCTGACCATCTGGTCTCACCAATTAGCTTTAATCGTTTCATTTTTTCTTGTCCTAGATGTTTTCCAACAACTTCTATCCATACAGCCATTTTCTTGTATGATGCTTTCACAAAAGTTGCTATATTCTGGAGCAAATTGAAAAAAGAAACTGCAGGCACACAACATTTTGTTGTTTCAGTTATCACCAAATTCAAGACATGGGCTTAGCACCATATACGAACATGTTGATCAGCCACATCAGCAATTTTACTTTGTAAACCAGTATACTGGCCATGGTAGCTTGCAGCACCATCTGTGCTATCAGATAAACATTTTTGGGGGTCAATTTTAAGATGCTGTAATGTTTCAATCAATAGATCAAAAAGTCCCTGTCCTGTACCATCATTACTTGGCACAACTGAAAGTAGTCGCTCACAGATAATACCTTTAAGCACATACCGAATAATAATGCTAAACTGATCGATGGATGAATTATCTTGTGTTGAATCAACCTGAATAGAATAATATTTTGCTTGAGAAACTTCATGACTAATTCTTTCTTGTATCATATTCTTCATAATTTTGATTAACATGTTTATAGTTGTTTTACTCAGGTATGTAACAAGTCCACCATGGCCTTTACTTTGAGCCTATCCTTGTTGCTCTAATCGTTTGATTCTTTGTTTAGACTTGTTTTGCACTGCAGAAACGTGAGCTGTCATAATGGGGTCATATTTTGCCATCAACTGCACTGTAGCTAAAAAATTGCCATGATTCAGAACCTCATTACCTAGAGTGTAGGCCGATTCATTTCTGTGACCTCGAAAAGGAAGTGCTTGCTTGCCTAACATCTTTATGATGTCTATAATCCTCATGACAATACTTCTCTGCTACAATACTTCTTCTTTCCTTTTAATTAGTGATGCTGCAAAAAATCTATCTAAGGTGCCATCATTAACCGCACTGATATATTGCTGAGCATTTCTGACATGTGTTGTTGTCGATTCATGTAAAGTCAAGCTCTGGCTAATACGCCTGTAGTCACTAAAGTCACATACAAAGGGTGATGGATTACAAGTGTTGGGAAACTCAAAGGCTAAGCAGTATGAACAACATAAGCATCTATTTTCTTTGTTATATGTTAGCCATTTTCTTGGGACTGAGTCATTCATAATTTTCCTCTCACACAAACGAGCATCAAATGGCAGATCATCAAGTGGCTGAAGTGGATGTTCAGCAAAAAACTGTTTTAGCTTTGCTTGTGATGGATATTGGAAGATTCCAGTAATTGATCTTTAATTTTCTTGCGTAGGTTCATTTACAGGATGTGCTTCAGAAACCAAGTCATTTATGCTTGAAGGAATATCTGATTCCCTGTCACTAGTTGAAGCTATGTGTTCAGATGTTGCAACTACAGCCAGTACAGATACCGGAACAAGGAAGCCAGAAGAAATATTGGGCCGGGGTTGATTAGTAATGGATGCACTTGTATTTGTCTCTACATTCAAAGTAGCTCTTCTCTGTTCTTGTAACTCGCATGTCATTGCATCATCACCATGAGCATTGTTTCTTGCTTCTTGATTATTTGTTGCAGAACTGGATATTGATGTGGATTGTGCTTGTGGTATTATAAACTCTGTAATAGGCCTGCATCACTTGGCTGATTCCTTCCTTTCTGCTTCTTTTTGTTCTTTGCGTTTTAGTGACCCAGATTTATGCTTTTTCTTTTTCATGCTGGTAGGGGTAATATTCCTGAAATAAAAACTTAATTAAAAATAGCCCACATTGGGAAAAATGAATATTGATGATTGCAAGAATAACTTAAAGGAATGGC
Source organism: Scyliorhinus canicula (assembly GCF_902713615.1). Classification (NCBI taxonomy): domain Eukaryota; kingdom Metazoa; phylum Chordata; class Chondrichthyes; order Carcharhiniformes; family Scyliorhinidae; genus Scyliorhinus; species Scyliorhinus canicula. The sequence continues at coordinate 195,969,179 of NC_052146.1, read as the reverse complement.
AGATAAACCCCTACTTGATAAAAAATATAAAATGACTTACTTACACTTCAATAGGCTTTCATTAGTCAATACTACTGTGGCCTATGCAGCTTCATAAGAGGAGACAATCCACTGTCCAGTGTTCACACCAGCAAGCAACTGAGACAACTGTTGAAACTTAGAAGTTTGGTCCGACTATAGTAAGACATTAAGAATGGTCCCACGACCAAAGTTAACATGTCCAGTTTGATACCAGTGTAGTGTTACAAGTCGCAACCCTTTGAGTTTACCGATCATGGCTTATCACTTCAATATCTTTGACCTCATGATTCACGGTCAAAGGTACCGCTTTTCCTTTTCGGTGACCTCACGACCCTATGTACTGCTTGATATCCTTTCAAGTTGCCGACCATCTCAAATCACGAACTGTAACTTTATCTTTAAATTCACACACTCTTGCTGAAAACATGGATTTCCAACTATGTCCGACCCGGGTGAACCAGCACCCCCCCCCCCCCCCCCCCCCCTCCTTTTCACATCCGTTTAACACTGCTTCGTTCCTTCATACACCGAGTGATTATTTGTTTGTTTCTTTATTGCATTTTTATTTGGTATTGCTCTTTTTAAAAACAATTATATATTATTAAGTTAGAATACAAATCTCAGGAAAGAAGTTGGAGATTTATTTATCTAATTAATTATAATTTTTAAGGGCCCTTCAGAGATTGACGGGCCCCTTCTTGGCTCTCCGGGCCCCGGACCGATGTACCGGCTGAACCAAGACTACTGCTTGATATCCTTTGAAGTTGCCGACCATCTCAAATCATAAATTGTAACTTTATCTTTTAATGCACACACTCTTGCTGAAAACATGGAATTTCCTTAATTATGCCCAACCCGGGCCCCCCTATTCCACATCCTTCCACTACCTCCCCTGCTTCGTTCCTTTTCATGCACTGCTTATTTGTGCCCTGTTCTCTTTTTTTTCTTATTCCTTTTTATTACTAAAACAGTTGTCTGTGTTTGTTTCTTTATTGCATTTTTATTTGATATAGGGGGCCCACTTCATCAGGGGCCCACTTGCCATCGGGCAAGCTGACACCCTGGCCAGTCCTCCACTGAAGATGACATTGTCTGTCAAGGTACAGAAGGATTTTAAACTGGTTTAACTGTGAAATGTGACTCCTTTGGAATGGGCTCCAGAAGCCTTTGAGGCAGTGTGCAACGGATGACAGGCTCCTCTGATTGAACTGCACCCTTTGACAAGCAGTGATATCAGAACTCACCTTACTGAAATTGCATTAGCTTATCCAATACTTCCATTTATTCAAGTGTTAAAGGCATTATCAAACCCATCTCTACAAGAAAGTATAAATTGAACATTTTTTTTTGATAACTGCAGTTTTACCCATCATTGGTCGCTTACTGTGTTATTGATGAGGCCTGAATTTCTGAGCATGTGAGCTCCAGGTATTCCCTTCTGACTGCATGTACCTGGAAAACCTGCCCTGAGGTGTTGGCGGTGACAGTATTATGAGATATAGAATCATAGAATCCCTAAAGTGCAGATGGAAGCCATTCGACCCATCGGGTATGCACTGATTCTCCCAAAGAGCACGTTACCTAGGCCCATGCCCCTGCCCGATCCTCGCAATCCCATAACCGAATTTAATAATAATCTCTTATTGTCACAAGTAGGCTTCAATGAAGTTACTGTCAAAAGCCCCCATTCACCACATTCCGGTGCCTGTTCGGGGAGGCCGGTATTGAACACCATGCTGTGGGTATTGTTCTGTATTACAAGCCAGCTGTTTAGCCCACTGTGCTATATATTTGGACACGAGTGAGCAATTTAGCATGGCCAATCCACCTAACCTGCACATTATTGGACTGTGTGAGGAAACTGGAGCACTTGGAGGAAACCCACACAGATACGGGGAGAACATACAAACTCCATACAGACAGTCACCCAAGATCGGAATCAAACCTGGGTCCTTGACACAGTGAGGTAGCAGTGCTAACCACTGTGCCATCGTGCCACCCAGGGAGTCTTTTACAATATATTCAATTTTAAGAGGTTTCTAAGCAGTAACAAGAACTTGTAATTACTTAGTTCCTTTAACAATAAAATGCCCCGAGGCACAACACGGGAGTACATTAAAACAAAATTCAACTCCGAGCCATATAGAGATATATCAGGGGCAAACGACTAAAAGCTATGTCAAAAAGGCAGATTTCAAAGAGTGCCCTAATCACAGAAAGAGCAACACAGAAGTTCATGGAAGGTATTCTGGAGTTTCTGAGGCCTTGGGAACTGAAAACATAGCCACCAATGGCGGAGTGATTAAAATCAGGGATGCACAAGTGGCCAGAATTAGAAATGTGCAGATATCTCGGACAGCTGGGGAGCTGTAGGAGGTTAAAGAGTTAGGAAGGGATGAAGCCCTGGAGGGATTTGAAAACCTGGATGAGAATTAAATTGAGGTGTCACCTAACCACACGAGCCAATGTCGTCAGCAAGTACAGGGGTGACGACTTAACAGGACTGGCACACGTTGGGACACAGGCAGCAGAGCCATAGATGACTTCAGGTTAATGGAATGCAGAACATGAATACAGAGAAAATGTTGTATATGCTGGAGATTGATGCACATGCTAATCATATTACGACATTTGCACCAGCCGAACGATGAGCTATTACTTCTATTTCTTAAAATAAACCACGCAGACCTCCCCATGTGCCTCAATGCGCTTGATGTGGCCAAAACCATTTGGGCTAGATAGGTCCTAGTTTCCCATCCTGAGCGATACCAATTATTCGGTCGTAAGACATGACAACAGGCGTCCATGCTCATGGGCTGGGGAGGGAAGAATAATAGGCAGGTTACTCGCTCACGATCCAGTTCCTCTCAGTGGCTAGCTAACCCGTCCAGATGTGAAGGAAGGGCAGAATCAAACTCAGCTGAACTGAAACACTGAGGGACACCTCAGGACTGGTTTCTCTCTGCAATTGTGCCAGTTTCCCGACATGCCATTTCCATCAGCTATCTTTATCTCAAGACTTCCAAGGTTTTCCAACTAGAAGTGACATTAGAATTCAAATGTCTCAGGGCAGCACGGTGGCGCGGTGGTTAGCATTGCTGCCTCACGGCGCTGACGACCCTGGAAAGATCCCGGCCCCGGGTCACCTTCCGTTTGTATTTTCACATTCTCCGCATTTTAAAATGTCTGTAATGTTTCTTTGATTGTATTAAAGCACCTCAAGAGTGCAACATGATGTATGTAGAGAACCTGAATATTATTGCACTTTGTGATGGCCAATTTAAAATGTCTGCGTGGGTCTCACCCCTATAACCCAAAGATGTGCAGGCTAGGTGGATTGGCCACGCTAAATTGCCCCCGAATTGAAAAAATAAATTGGGTATTCTAAATTTATATAGAAAAAGAATTCAAATGGCTCCGGCAAATTATAGGCTGGCATATTCAAATGACATGACAGGAAGAGGTCATGTCATGCATTTCCCAAAATTTGTGGACCAGCAACATTAAGGCTGGTATTGTAGTCAATGAGGAGCGGGAACTGAAGAACCTAGGGCGGAATTCTCCGCTCCCGGGAAAAATCGGGAAGGCTGTTGTGAACTCGGCCGAGTTTCACGACGGCCTCGGAGGCCGCTCCTCTCACCTTATTCACCCCCACCCGGGGGGCTAGGAGCGGCGCTCCGTTATTCTCGGCTGCCGGGCCTTGACGCTCGAGTCAAGGCAGCGCGCCGATAATGACGCGAAGGCGGGACCTATGTGACCTCAGCCACGCTTGCGCAGGTTGGCCGGCTCCAACCCGCGCATGCGCGGCTGACGTCACGACGGCTGACGGCTCAAACCCGCGCATGCGCGGTGGCCGTCTTCCCCTCCGCTGCCCCACAAGATGTGGCGGTTTGATCTTGCGGGGCGGCGGAGAGGAAAGAGTGCGTCGCTTTGAAACGCCGGCCCGACGGTCGGTGGGCACCGATCGCGGGCCAGTCCCCTCCCGAGCACGGCCGTGGTGCTCACTCCCCTCTCCGTCCCCCACAAGCTTCAAACGGGCCTTTGGCGCCCATGTTCACGACGGCAGCGACCAGGTGTGGTTGCCACCGTCGTGAACCGGTCGTGAATGGCAGGCCGCTCGGCCCATCTGGACCGGAGAATCGCCGGTCGCCGTGAAAAACGGCGAGCGGCGATTCTTCCGAGCGGGGGGTGGGAGAATCGCGGGGGGCGTGAAAGGAGTCGCCCGGTCTTCACGCGATTCTCCCACCCGGCGTGGGGAGCGGAGAATCGTGCCCCTAGATTGGGGGCGGATGTTTGAGGGTAAATCAACATCTGACATGCGTGAGGCTTTCAAATGTCAGTTGAAAGGAATTCAGGACCGGCATGTTCCTGTGAGGAAGAAGGATAAATATGGCAAATTTTGGATACCGAGAGATATCATGGCTGGTTTAGCACACTGGGCTAAATAACTGGCTTTTAAAGAAGACCAAGGCAGGTCAGCATTACGGTTCAATTCCCGTACCAGCCTCCCCGAACAGGCGCTGGAATATGGCGACTTGGGGCTTTTCACAGTAATTTCATTGAAGCCTACTTGTGACAATATTCACAAGCGATTGTCATTTTCATTTTTTTTCATATTGTAGTCCTCGTCAAAAAGAAAAAGGAGGCATTTGTCAGGACTAGACGTCTGGGAGCAGACAAAGCCAGTGTGGAATAAGGAAAGTAGGAAGGAACTTAAGCAACGAGTCAGGAGGGCTAAAAGGGGTCACAAAAAGTCATTGGCAAATAGGGTTAAGGAAAATCCCAAAACTTTTTACACGTACATAAAATACAAGAGGGTAGCCAGGGAAAGGGTTAGCCCACTGAAGGACAGGGTTAGGGAATCTATGTGTGCAGCCAGAGGAAATGGGTGGGGTGCTAAATGAATACTTTGCATCAGTATTCACCAAAGAGAAGGAATTGGTGGATGTTGAGTCTGGAGAAGGGGGTGTAGATAGCCTGGGTCACATTGAGATCCAAAAAGAAGAGGTGTTGGACGTCTTGAAAAATATTAAGGTGGCTAAGTCCGCAGGGCCTGATGGGACCTATCCCAGAATACTGAAGGAGGCTAGAGAGGAAATTGCTGAGGCATTGACAGAAATCTTTGGATCCTCATTGTCTCCAGGTGATGTCCCGGAGGACTGGAGAATAGCCAATGTTGTTCCTTTGTTTAAGAAGAGTAGCAAGGATAACCCAGGGAACTACAGGCCAGTGAGACTTACGTCAGTGGTAGGGAAATTACTGGAGAGGATTCTTCGAGATAGGATCTACTCCCATTTGGAAGCAAGTGGACATATTAGTGAGAGGCAGCATGGTTTTGTGAAGGGGAGGTCGTGTCTCACTTTTTCGAGGAGGTCACAAAGATGATTGATGCAGGTAGGGCAATGGCTGTTGTCTATATGGACTTCAGTAAGGCCTTTTACAAGGTCCCTCATGGTAGACTGGTACAAAAGGTGAAGTCACCCGGGTTCAGAGGTGAGCTGGCAAGATGGATACAGAACTGACTAGGTCATAGAAGGCAGAGAGTAGCAATGGAAGGGTGCTTTTCTGATTGGAGGGCTGTGTCTAGTGGTGTTTCGCAGGGATCAGTGCTGGGACCTTTGCTGTTCGTAATATATGATTTGGAGGAAAATGTAATTAGTCTGATTTGTAGACGACACAAAGGTTGGTGGAATTGCGGGTGGCGTGAGGACTGTCAGAAGATACAGCAGGATTTAGATCAATGGGAGACTTGGGTGGAGAGATGGCAGATGGAGTTTAATCCGGACAAATGTGAGGTAATGCATTTTGGAAGGTCTAATACAGGTAGGGAAGATACAGTGAATGGTAGAACCCTCAGGAGTATTGACAGTCAGAGAGATCTAGGTGTACAGGTCCACAGGTCACTGAAAGCGGCAATACAGGTGGAGAAGGTAGTCAAGAAGGCATACAGCATGCTTGCCTTCATTGACCGGGGCATGGAGTATAAAAATTGGCAAGTCATGTTGCAGCTGTGTAGAACCTTAGTTAGGCCACACTTGGAGTATAGTGTTCAATTCTGGTTGCCACACTACCAGAAGGATGTATAGGCTTTAGAGAGGGTGCAGAAGAGATTTACCAGGATGTTGCCTGGTATGGAGGGCATTAGCTATGAGGAGAGGGTGAATAAACTCGGTTTGCTCTCACTGGAACGACGGACGTTGAGGAGCGACCTGATTGAGATCTACAAAATTATGAGGGGCATAGACAGAGTGGATAGTCAGAGACTTTTTCCCAGGGTAGAGGGGTCAATTACTAGGGGGCGTAGGTTTAAGGTGCAAGGGGCAAGGTTTAGAGGAGATGTATGAGGCAAGTTTTTTCTTACACAGAGGGTTGTGGGTGCCTGGAACTCGGTGCCGGAGGTGGTGGAAGCAGGGACAATAGTGAGGTTTAAGGGGCATCTTGACAAATGCATGAATAGGATGGGAATAGAGGGATACGGACCCCGGAAGTGCAGAAGATTTTAGTTTAGACGGGCAGGCTTGGAGGGCCGAAGGGCCTGTTCTGGTGCTGTACTTTTCTTTGTTATTTTCTTTGTTATTGGTTCTTTGTTTGAAAAGGTAAGTCAAAAGCAGTTTATTTCCTACTCACAGTTAGGAAATACAGCAACTATGCAACTCCAAGTCTCAGCTGGGAACACCCTGGGATGCCGGCTCCCTCTTGGGCTGGCTTTTATCTCGGGGATCGGAGAGCGCCCCTCGGCAGGGGAGCTCGTATCCCACACGCCCCACAGGGAGATCGATCAGGTTGTCCCCATAGGTCTTGTGGGGGGTTGTAACAGCTAGAAAGACCAGGAAGCAATTTGAAAAAGAGTTGCAAAAGAATTGTCCTCAGCTGCCCCAAGGCAGTCAGCCGCACCCTGAAATTCATACCTGTACATAAAAAGGAGGCAGGGTGACCCGAGAAGGATACAGAATCCCCTTGGGCTGTATGCTTTATATTGAATGTATACAGTGAATATTACATGTATCGCAATTGTATTGAAGCACTTCAGTGTGCAACCTGATCCAAGTAGAACATCTTAAACGCCTTTGCACCATTTGTAATGACCATTTTAAAATGTCTGTAATGCTTTTTGACTGTATTGAAGCACCTCAAGAGTGCAACATGATGTAAGTAGAGAACTGGAATATTATTGCACTTTGTGATGGCCATTTTAAAATGTTTGTAATGTTCTTTCAGATATTTTATGAACAAAGTATATTTTTGCAAATAAAATTTCGTTAAAATTATGAAAAGTTTTGATAAGAGTGGACACGGAGAGAATGTTTCTTGTTGTGGGGAAGAGCATCAGTAGAGACCATCCATAAAAGCCTGTCCGGTTTACTCGTGACCTTTACAGAAGGAAATCTGCCATCCTTCCTGGTCTGGCCTACATGTACCTCCAGATCCCCAGCAATGCGAGTGACTCCTAACTGCCCACTGGATTGGTGTGGCAGTTCAAGGGCAATTAGGGATTGTCAACAAATGCTGGTTTGCCAGCGCACCCCCACATCCCATGAAAGAAAACTATCTACAGACCATTTGTGCTGTCAGACGGTTGCTAGCACCAGGTTATAACAAATATATCACTGTTTTAATCTGTAAAAGTCTCCTCCTTGTTTTCAAACCCCTGCATGCCCATACGCCTCCTTATCGCTGATCGAGCTGTAAAGCACTCCGATATCTGCGCTCCTCCAATCTTGATTTTAAATCCCTTCACCAATGGCCGCTGTGCCAATAACTGCGGAAACCTCCCTACCGCTCTTTTCTCTTTTAAGTTGCTCTGGAAAACCTACCATTGGCAAGTTTTCATTATGTCTGTCACAAACATGTTGATCAGATGATCCAGCAAGCCCCAACAAACCAGCTTTCTATCTTATTTATAGAAACCACCACTTCGCTTGGTACATCGACTCCTCATTTCCCAGTTGGGGACCTTTCAGCTGAGACATTAAACCAAGGCCTCCCCCCCATCTGCCTAATCGGGTAGATGGTAACCTCAATGTCCCGGCCCATATTCTTTCCTCAATCAACATCACAACGACTGATAATCTGGTCACAATTGTATTGCTGCTTGTGGGCAAGGGCGGGGGGGGGTCTTGCTGTGCACATATTGGTTGCCGGGTTTACTATATTCCAACAGTGAGCATTCTTCAAAAAGTATTTAATTGGCTTTAAAGTGCTTTGGGATGACCGGTGGCCGTGTCAGGTGCTATGTAAATGCAAGTCTTTCTTTTTTTGTTTTACTTCTCACACACCCAATCCATGCTGCAGAGAAGCAGCAGAACGTAAAACAGAGACTATCCACACCAGTAGAGAAAATACAAATAATGAGGAGGAGGGTAACAGAGGGAAGAAAGATGTGGCGAATAAAATCAATCAACGTTTTACCTCACCTCGAGTTTGCTCCATCACAACATCCTTCACATCACACGACAATCACACCACATGGTCCTAACATTTTACATCAGTAATGTATTCATCAAAAGCTGCAGGCAAACGCTTGTTCATTTATAAAGGCTTTTTATGAAATGGATGACGTGCCAGCTATAAATATCAGAACAGGGCACATCTCTTTACTCTTTAGCCGATGCCAAAATTACTACAAAAAGGTTTTATGAAGATACCATTTTCCCTCTAATTCACTCTCGAATAAAACACAAAATGAAAAGATAATTTATTCAACTGTTTTTATCTGACATGGACATTTGCTTAAGTCAGTGCTCCTGCAGGGCAAGTGCTGCACTCAGTAGATTTAAGATGAAGGCTTCTGCAGAAATTGTTTTTGCAATAATCAAGAGCAAATCTGTACTCAGTTCTCTGAGAGCATGGTGTTAACATAAGAACATAAGAAATTGGAAGAGCAGGCCATTCGCCTCTTCGAGTTTGCTTTGCCATTCTGTAAGATCATGGACTGATCTGAGTGTGTCCTTAATGCCAATTTCCTGCCCACACCCCCACAACACACACCCCCACAAAACACACACAAACACACAAAATAACCCTCGACACCCTTGTCAATAAAAACTGTCTAATTCAGCCTGGAATATATTCAATGACCCGATCCACTATCTGTGCGAGAGAATTTTGGAGCTGCACGGTGGCACAGTGGTTAGCACCGCTGCCTCACAGTGCCAGGGACCCAGGTTCGATTCTGTCCTCGGGTGACTGTGTGGTGTTTGCACGTTCTCCATGTGTCTGGGTGGGTTTCCTCTGGGTGCTCCGGTTTCCTCCCACAGTCCAAGATGTGCAGGTTAGGTGGATTGGATATGTTAAATTGCCCGTATAAGGGGTTGCAAGATGGGAGATTGGGCCTAGGTTAGGGTGCTCATTCAGAGGATCGACGCAGACTTGACTGGCTGAATGGCCTCCTTCTGCATTGTTGGAATTCAGAGATTCTATTCACTCCAACGTCTGAAGGCCCTCAGAGAAAAAGGTCTTCCTCTTATCTTAAACGGGAGACCCCATATTTTTGAACTGCGCCCCCTTGTTCTAGAAAAGGTCAAACATTCTTCTGGTTTCCACCCTATCGATACCCCCAGGTTTCAATAAGATCACCTCTCATTCTTCTAAACTCCAACGGATGCAGGTCTATATGGATGGCATAGTAGCACAGTGGTTAGCACTGTTGCTTCACAGCGCCAAGGTCCTGGATTCGATTCCCGGCTTGGGTCTCTATGCGGAGTCTGCACATTCTCCCCACGTCTGTGTGGGTTTCCTCCGGGTGCTCCGGTTTCCTCCCACAAGTCTCGAAAGACGTGCTTGTTAGATGAATTGGACATTCTGAATTCTCCCTGTGCACCTGAACAGGCGCCGGAGTGTGCCAACTAGGGACTTTTCACAGTAACTTCATTGCAGTATTAATGTAAGCCTACATATGACAATAATAAAGATTACTATAAACCTACTCAAACTTTCCTCACAAGACAGCCCCTTCATCTCCAGGAACTGGTCGATTTAACCTTCTCTGAACAACTTTCATTGCCATATATCCTTCCTGATATAAGGAGACTAATACTGTATGCAGTACTCCAGATGTGTGGTCTCACTAAGACCCTGTACAGCTGTATTAAGACTTTGCTATGTTTATACTCCATTTCCTTTGCAATAAAGGTCAATGCTCCACTTGTCTTCTTAATTACTTGCTGTACCAGGGCACCCAAATCCATCGGTACCAAAGATTTCTGCAATTTCTCAATTTAAACAATGCTCTCTGACTGGGGTCAAATCACGCCCAGTAATAGCTCCATTTTCGGCCTTTCTGAATCTCCCATCGAAGATATGCATGTTTAACAATTTTCCATTCTTAATTCGTAGATTGTTAACTTTTCTTGCAGTGCCATGAGGCAAGAATTCATTCAATTGAAAGGACACCGTTACACAGAGACACTGGATGGTGTGCAGTGGGTTAAAATCTTTCTTCACAAGATGAAATGATGATCATGAGGTTTTAAGTTAAATGAGTCTGGCAGTCTCCATCTCGTTCCGCTGGGCAAGTAATCTGCAGACACAATTTTGCCCTTAATTTGCTTCTTGGCAAAAGTTTGTTGTTTACCATCTGCTAATGATTCAATTGACAGCTATTGCTCAAAAACCAAGAGTGGCAAGGAATGACTAGGGATACAGGGGAGGCCACCATAACGGAGCTGTTCACACTTCCCAAAGACCTAATGACCTCTCAAACTCAAGATAGTGAATGTTTATACGGAGCATTCATCAGCTTCCCCAATCAGCTAAAAGCAATTCAATAAGGTGCCAGTTGGCAAGACTAACCACCACCTCATCATGTTTTAGTTAATTTTAAATAAATATCTAACACAACTCTTAAATGCACGAGAGCCATTTTTAAAGAAAGTGTTCTGAGGTTATGGACAACACTTGCCCAGGTTACACGGATTGTCCACCACTTTGTGGCTTCTAGGAAATAGGCAGGTTTCTTTCATTTTTGCAGTAAAACTGTTCCTATGATGGCGTTAGCTTTCGTAGAAAAGAGGACGATACAATATCAGTCGCCAATTGAAAGTGATTGACAAAAGAAGCAGTAGTGACACGAGGGGAAACTTTTCTTTTTTAAACGTAGTGAGTGATTAAGATGTGGAATGCATTGCCTGAGGGGGAGGCGGAGGCAGATTCAATCATTGCTTTCAACAAAGAATGGGAGTGTTAACTGACAAGGGAAACATTTCAGGACAATGGAGGAAAAAGCAGTTGTGCAGGATTAGGAGGGCTGCTCTTGCAGAGAGTCAACAAAGACATGATGGGCCAAATAGCCTCCTTCTATGCTGCAACCATCCTAACGATTCTATCAACAAAACGCTGCAACTGGCTCTCGTTATTAGCTCATGGACATTAAGCAAAGCGGTGGTAATATTTTGATTGGTTAGTAAGATCAAGTATGAAAAGAACAGAGAAAGCTATCTGTATCACCAAGCCCCAATATGGAAACATCTTGTAGCAGTGGCATTGCGCTTCTGTCACTGGAATAGTGAACCAGAGAACCCAGAATAATATTCTGGGGGCCCGGCTTCAAATCCCACTATGGTAAAATGGTAAAATCTGTGTCCAATAAAGTCTAATGATGGCCATGAAACCATTATTGATTATCGTAAGAACCTATCTGGCTCACTTTAAGGAAGAACCTGGTCTGGCCTGCATGTGACTGCAGACCCTTACATATCCCTGAAAGGATTGAGCAAGACACTCAGTTCATGAGCAATTAGGAATGGGAAACAATCAGCAAATCAGGAATCAGCAAAAACATCTGCAACCTATTTCCATATAGAAGTCACAGTAAGAAGTCTTACAACACCTGGCAATATGGCGACTTCTACATGATGTGGAGACGCCGGCGATGGACTGGGTTGGGCACAGTAAGAAGTCTTACAACACCAGGTTAAAGTCCAACAGGTTTGTTCCGAATCACTAGCATTCGGAGCAGAGCTCCTTCCTCAGGTGCATCGATGGGAATCACCCGAGGAAGGAGTTTTGCTCCGAAAGCTAGTGATTCAAAACAAACCTGTTGGACGTTAACCTGGTTGTTGTAAGACTTCTTACTGTGCCCAGCACAGTCCAACGCCGGCATCTCCACATCATGTAGAAGTCGGCATGGTGCCAGATGACTATAGGCTGCTTTCCTCTTTGACGGGGAGAACTGACTGGTGGTGATTTAACCTGAGGATCATCATACCTCAGGCGAGGGGCAAGGTTGAGAAGGCGGGCCTTCATGAATAACCTCAGCCGGTACAGGAATTGAACCCATGCTGTTGGCCTAGCTCTGGATCACAAACCAGCTGTCCAGCCAACTGAACTAAACCAGGCGCCCAATATTAAATTCCATGTAGAACTGAACTAATGAATGCAAGATTTGTCACAGATAATCAAACATATCAGGCCTTGGCCCAACTCCTGCCCCCACCATAACTCCACTTCCACCACCATCTATTTTCTTGGAAAGGATAAAATTGTGTGTCACAGACCAGACCTAGGGGCTTACAGCAGGAGTTTCCCACAACCTAGACATGTGATGCTGCTACCACAGGATGCCCAAAATGGAACATTCACAACAATTGGCATCCCGCCACTGAGGTGATCACTTAATTCTCAAACGTTGCAAAAGGGCTCGAAGGAAAGAGGGTTTTGATTGAATGCGCAGCACGCTGGACATTACTGTACAAACAAACTGAATCTCTCAGCCTTGACATCGCTAATTCATAATATTCTGCTGCACCTTCATACAAACTCAGTCAAAATGTCACTACATTTGATGCATTTGTTGTTGTTATTCTGTGGACACGCTGCCTGCAGGCAACGAGAGACTTTTGTTTTATTAATGTGAGGAGAATTTCAGAGTCTTAGGTTTGCAAGCGCAGCAAGGTTTAAAATCAATTTACACAGAGCTGTGTGTAAACAGCTCCATCTCATAGCGTGAATGAAAAATTTGAAAATATCGGCAAAGGCCTTGAGGCACAAGTTTGGGAAAACGAAGGATACTTCTGAAATGTCCAAATCATTGAAAGGGCATTAACATCCACAAATAATTGAAAACACATTTTGGTTTGGAAATTGAAACAATTTGTTTCCCATCGTAGAATCGTGAGAATTATTTCACCATTAAACTTTGTTTCAGAGAGTCAGTGCCTCCTTTTGCACTGTAGGGATCGGCAATCATGCTGGTCTAGCAAGCAACGCCCACATCCCATAAAAATGACTGCAATCCTGAATTTAAGCACTCCATCGCTGGTGGCTGTGCCTTCAGTTGCCTCAGCCCTAAGCTCTGCTTCTTTCCCTCACCCCCTTCCTTTGAACAGTCCTAAAAACCTCTTTGACCAAGCTTTTGATTACCTAACCATATCTCATTCTATGACTCGGTGTCATGCTTTGTTTGATAATTCCCTGTTAAAAGGTTTGGGATATCGTACTAGATTAAAGGTGTTTACGTTTAGTCCCACATTTTGAGATTTAAATGTCTTTGTGTGCTGATCGGTTCCCTCCTGCAGTCTGACAGACTGGATCTGGGCGATCTGTGCGTTGCTCAGTGAGGACTACATGTAAACCGAAGGTTGCGTTGTGGAGGTTGTGGGTCAATTGGAAGAAAGGGATATGGGGGGGGGGGTTTGGTCAGTTCGGGTTGATGCTAGCGGGAAGCACGTGGTGGGGGATATCATGGGTCAGTGGGGTGGGATCGTAGAGCAGATGGGGTGGGGGAGGGATTTTGGAGAGCTGAAACCTTGTGGTCGTTAGATGCGTTGTGAGTGTGGGGGAGGAAGGGGTGAGGTGATTTGGAGGGGGGGGGGGGGGTTCGCCCGATCACAGTGGCTCCTCAAGTGGGGAACTGGAACCAGCAGGTCAGTCTGAAGACATTTCACCCCTGGGCCCACAAAGTCCTCACCTTGGTGCCTTGGTGAGCTGCCAAGTTCCCTGATGCTTGGGTAACCCAGAAACTGCAGTTAATGTTGTAACTTAGAATGTCATAGAGCTTCATATCAGAATGACAAAATTCCATACCGCTTCCTTGGATCCTGTTGGTCACCTGTCCATATTCCAGTTTCAGATAAAGCTGGAAATGGGTGCGTTTGGAGGCTGGTCTGGGATAGGAAACAGATTTTTGAGATTCAGTCCATTCAACTCTGGAACCTTTTTTGCTATTCAACCAGATTAACTCCATATATATTCCCAATGTTAACCAGTCAATCTCCCCACGCTATCCCTGTAACCCCACCTAACCTGTACATCTTTGGACACCAAGGAACAATTTTATTGTGTCCAATCCACCTAACCTACACATCTTTGGACTGTGGGAAGAAACCTGAGCACACAGAGGAAACCCACGCAGACAAGGGGAGAAAGTGCAAACTCCACACAGTCACCCAAGGCGGAATTGAACGCGGGTCTGTGGCGGTGAGGCAGCAGTGCTAGCCACTGTGCCACCTGACATGTAAGATCCTGAATGCATTTGATAAGGCAGATACCAGGAGGATATTTGAACTTGTCAGAGACAGGAGACCCTGGGGACACAGTTTCAGAATCAGAGGTTTACCATTTAAGATGGAGATGAGACGTTTTTTTCTTTTAATGGTCATTAGCCTCTGGGATTCTCCGCTCCATAAAACAGTGGTGGTTTGGTCATTGAGTTTATTCAAGGCAGAGTTAGATTTCTGATATACCATGGAGTCAAAGATTATGGGAGGAGGCAGCCAAGTGGAATTGAGACAACACAGAGCATCTGTGATCTTACTGAATGGGGGATCAGGTTCGAAGGGCTGAATGGGCAACTCCTGTTCCCAAGACCCATGTCCCTAACCTGTCCACATAATTGAACTCAAGCTTGCTGTCATAGTTATAGAATTTATAGCGCAAAAGGAGGCCATTCGGCCCATCGAGTCTGCACCGGACCTTGGAAAGAGCCCCCTGCTGAAGCCCACACCTCCAGCCTATCCCTGTAAACCAGTAACCCCACCCCACCTTTTTTGGACACCAAGGGCAATTTAGCATGGCCAATCCACGTAACCCGCACGTCTTTGGACTGTGGGAGAAAACCCGGAGGAAACCCACGCAGACACAGAGAGAACGTGCAGACTCCGCACAGACTGTGACCCAAGCCCGGAATCGAACCTGGGACCTTGGAGCTGTGAAGCAACTGTGTGAACCACTGTGCTGCCGTGTCATTCTGTTAGATCTTCATGGTGTCTCTTTGAAAAGATTAATGTATCTTTCTGACTTTTGGTACCCAAACGCAGCTCTCCAATGAGGTCCGATCAAAGCTCTGTACATAAGAGGACAAGAGAATGTAGAATATTGTAAAGTCACCGTAGCCCAGATGACCATAAGTTCCTTTCTCCTCTGAGGGAAAGAGCTGGTGATTTAACCTGAGGATCACCACACCTCAGGTGAGGGGCAAGGTTGAGAAGGTGGTGCCTTCATGGATAATCTCAGCCATATGGGAATTGAACCCACGCTGTTGGCCTCATTCTGCTTCACAAACCAGCTGTTCAGCCATCTTGAGCTAAACCGGCCTCCAAAGGCCTGTGCAAAGGAGAACGGACACAGATGTAACATTTTGGGCATGAGATGCAGTAAGCAATATGATAAATAACTTTTTTTATTTAAAAATGCAGTGCAAGTGTGATGAAAGCGGAGATGATCAATAATTTATTAAGGATGGGCTTTTAATGGAAACATATTTGCAGAATACAGAGTAATGGGACTGACTGCATTTCTGGAGAGAGCGGTCACAAAATCGATGCACCAAAATACCTCCTCTGTGCAGCAACGACTCTAGAAGGCCATTTGTGATTGTGTAAAGCCTTTGTGATTCCTCTTTGTACCTGTGCATTAGCTTTTTCATCCATTTATCTTATTTTGCTTTGTCACCATTCAACCTGTTGTTACTTAGAAAATAATTAGACACGTCTTTCTTAGGCCTAAAATGTATGGCCTCACACTTCCTCACATTACTGTCTATTTCACCTGTTTATAATGGTTATGTTAATGAGACAATCATGTTAATGAGGCTCCTGGAGAGCAAGACACAGAACTGTATGTGGCCCGACAACCCTGTACTTCATAAAATCATTTTTGGAATGTAGACATCACTGACTGAGCCAGCATTTATTGCCCATCTGTAATTGCCCTCAAAATAAGGCCATTTCAAAGGGGCAGTTAAGAGTCAACCACATTGCTGTGCGCCTGGAGTCACATGAAAATGAAAAAATGAAATGAACTGAAAATCGCTTATTGTCACGAGTAGGCTTCAATGAAGTTACTGTGAAAAGCCCCTAGTCGCCACATTCCGGCGCCTGTCCGGGGAGGCTGGTACGGGAATCGAACCGTGCTGCTGGCCTGCTTTAAAAGCCAGCGATTTAGCTGAGTGAGCTAAACCAGCCCCTTGCGGGCCAGACCAGGCAAGGACGGCATATTTCCTTCCCTAAAAGTACATTAGTGAACGTGATGGGGTTTTTATGACAATCATTTCATTGTCATCATTTAATTCCACATTTTTACAGAATTCATATTTCACAATCTGCTGGGATGGGATTCGAATCCGGGTCACCAGAGCATTACGCTGGATTACTAGTCCTGTGACACTGCCACTACCTCTGCCTTCCCCCCTCAGGAGGTCTTTGTAAATAATTCTAAATAAATCGTTTCAAGACAAACGATCTATTAACTCTGTTCAGGTTACTCAGAGTAAGTAAAGCCTCATCAAAACCAACACTTTGCAATGTTGTACTTCGTCCCACACAGTTACGGTGTCTCCTAACTCTTGTGTCTAAAAATAATGTGTTATGGAATTTACACCGTAATGATGTGTTAGGCAGGTTGGGTCGCGTGGACTGTACTTGATGCAGTGTAGCGAGAGACAGACCTCTAACACTGGAGAAGATCCAACACAATTTTATTTAACGTCTTAACTAATATACATGTTCAACTGTGGGTTGACACTATACTGACTTGACTGCAGACCTAGTACTAGCCTAACCAGACTTATTAGCTACCACATGGTGTTTGCACTGACTAGCTCATGAACTCTGACTGTCTCAGTGGCTGGGTCCAGAGAGAGCGGGAAACGTAGTGCCCTCTGGCTTTATAGTTGTAGTGTCCTGTTTGGTGATTGGCTGCTCTGTTCTGTGTGCTTACTGGTCATCCTGTGTGTCAATCACTGCCTGTCTGCACTCCATTATATACAGATGTATATTATGACATTGGTGATGTATTTGGCTTTGCTACTCTGGTGCAAAAGGATTGCCTTCCTGGAGGTGAAAGTAGCACACTTCAAACAGACCATACCCATTGAGCTTTGACAAAGAGTCACCTGGACTCGAAATGTTATCTTTTTTCTCTCCTTACAGATGCTGCCAGACCTGCTGAGATTTCCCAGCATTTTCTCTTTTGGTTTCAGATTCCAGCATCTGCAGTAATTTGCGTTTATCCAGTGTCTTTCATTTACTTAGAGGAAGATAAATGAGTCATCGGCACATTCCAACTGATCTTCCTTTCTGTGCAATGACCAAATACCATGGATGAAAATCTACCCCTTTATGTTTACAACCGGTCTGTGGATTTGCCCAGCCATTTTACAGTGTTCAATATAAAGAAATGTTGCTTGTTGGTATACAACACTGACTTATATTCCATTGCTTAGTGGTGCACTGGGGAGTGCTTACATAGTGTTCAGAGCTTCTGCTTTGCTCAGGAAGTAATAAACGCAAAGTAGTTTGATGAATTTAACAAGTGACGCAAAATTCCAGCTTCTCAATGTATCCCAACCTTGAGTTACAGGGTATCCCTGTTAATCTGTGTGGTGTTCCCAAGGGCGTATCTTCATCCTTCATCAGTCCAGTGATGACAGCGTGCGTTCTTCTTCTTTATTCATCAAGGGTAGGATTTATGCAAAACTCCCGGCTCCCTTTTCTCATGAGGGATTACTTTTGAATACTTGTGCGTTGGCAAGGCCAGGAATAGTTGACCAGGAATCTCTCCTGCTCTTAGCAGAAGGTGTTACTTTTGTCTATAGATAATTGGAGCATCCTTGTTCACCAGAGCTGGTACACAGCTGTTTTCATTCTTAAACCGGCACAGGTTTACAGTGTCCTATACTGTCCGGGGAGGGACATGTCCCACTTATGTCGCCAGCAGTTGTAAATAAGAGACTGGAGTATTCCGTAACTGCTGCAGGACAATTCTGTTATATCAGTCTTTAAATAGTCAGCTCAACTTCTCAAGGACAACGAGGGATGGGCAATAAATGTTGGCCTAGCCCAAGCCACATCCTGCAAATTAATTTTTTTAACTGTTGGGAGTACTGACAGAACGCTGCACTGTGGTGGGTGCTTGTTTTCAAATTAAACATTAATCCGAGACACACTCTGCTCTCTCATGTGACAGGCTCCCCCAGTACTATTCAAAGGGCAGGGGGACTTCTTCCGGTATCATGAAAAGTCACTAAAACAGATCATCAGGGAATTTGCATTGCACAAACTATTTGTCATCTTTCCTACATTACTGAAGTGAATAAACTTCTACTTTTTAGGCTGTGGAGCACTTTGTGAGAATCCCAAGTTGCTAATTAAATGTAGTCTTTCTGTCCAATTGTCTCGATCTCTTCCATTGCGAAAGCTACCTTGTTTTCTTCTAACATCTAAAGCACTTCCTTCCCCTCAACTAATGTTCCTGAACAACCTGACACCCATCCGAGTCCTGATTAGTGCTCCCATCTTGGCAGAGAATCTTCTAGTTACTCAGTTAGTAGAAAAAGGCTGCTGTCCAACCAGCATCCTTCTCTCATTTCTTTTTTTAAAAAATCTTTTTATTGGCTTTTCTCTTATTTTTAACAGTTGTGTGCATACATTACATTTTTCTTGCCTGCGCTAATTCACTTCATTGTACAGCAAGGTTTATTTTGTCCTTCATTTATCTAATTATGTAAATTTTGTTGCCCTCTGGATCGGTCTATAATTCCTCCCCCTTCCCTTCCTCACCCCCCACCCCCCCCCCCCCCCACCCCCCCCCCTCAGCTTCAGCACCCTTCCTCTTCTCTTGTGGTTTCCCCTCCTTCCATCTGCCTTCCTCCAGGAAGCCTTCCTCTGACCCTCAGATGGCGTATTTAATCTTCTCCAGGTGGAGAAATTCCGAGAGGTCAGCGAGCCAGTCTGCAGCTTTGGGCGGTGCTGCCGATCGCCAGCCGAGCAGGATTCTCCGGCGTGCGATTAGGGAAGCGAAAGCAAGGGCGTTACCCCCTTCCCCATGTGTAACTCTGGCTGCTCCGATACCCCAAAGACTGCCACTATTGGGCATGACTTCACCCTCACCCCCACAACCTTGGGCATTGCCTCGGAGAAGGCTGTCTAGAACTCAGCGAGTTTGGGACAAGCCCAAAACCTTCTCTCATTTCTTTTTTTATAAAATAATTTTTATTGAAGAAATTTTTCAAAATACAAACATTTTAACCCCCCCTACATTTAAATTTAAATTATATCAAAACAAAGTCAAACCCCCCTACTTAACAAAAAGTCCCCCCCACCCCCCTACTCGCGCGTCCCCCCCCTCCCCCCCCCCCCGCCGGCGAACCGACAGTCAGACCAACTTATCATTTCTGGCAGTGTCCTCGGGCAGGCCTTGCCCGTGCCACCACCGCTACCGTACTTCCTTCGTTGTTGTCCCCCCTCCCCCCCCTCCCTCCCGCCCTCCCCTCCCCTCCCGGGTTGCTGCTGTCACGACCTCAGTTTCTATCTCTGATCTAAGAGGTCCAGGAAGGGTTGCCATCGCCTGAGAAACCCCTGCACCGACCCTCTCAGGGCGAATTTGATCCTTTCCAATTGGATGAAGTTTGCCATGTCGTTTAACCAGGTGTTAACACTTGGAGGCCTTTCGTCCCTCCACTGAATCAAGATCCTCCTCCGAGCCACCAAGGACGCAAAGGCTAATATTCCAGCCTCCCTCGCCTCCTGTACCCCCGGCTCCACCCCAACCCCGAAGATCGCAAGTCCCCATCCTGGCTTGACCCTGGACCCCACCACTCTCGACACCGTCCCTGCCACCCCCTTCCAGAACTCCTCCAGTGCCGGACATGCCCAAAACATATGTGCATGATTCGCAGGGCTTCCCGAACATCTAATACACCTGTCTTCACCCCCGAAAAACCGACTCATCCTTGTCCCCGTCATGTGGGCTCTATGCAGTACCTTAAATTGAATGAGACTTAGTCTCGCACATGACGACGACGAGTTGACCCTCTCCAGGGCGTCTGCCCATGTCCCGTCCTCTATCTGTTCCCCCAGCTCTAACTCCCACTTATCTTTCAGCTCCACTACTGGTACCTCCTCCACCTCCTGCATAATCTTATAGATGTCCGAGATCTTCCCCTCCCCGACCCAGACCCCTGATAGCACCCTATCACTCGCCCCCCTGTCGGGAAGCGCGGGGAACCCCTCTACCTGTCGTCTGGCAAATGCCTTCACTTGGAGGTACCTGAACGTGTTCCCCGGGGGGAGCCCAAATTTCTCCTCCAGCTCTCCCAAGCTCGCAAACCTCCCCTCTATAAACAAGTCCCTCAGTTGTCTAATACCCGCCCTCTGCCAGCTCTGGAATCCCCCTCCTGTATTTCCCGGTGCAAATCTGTGGTTCCCTCTTAATGGTGCCCCTATCAGACCTCCCACTTCCCCCCTGTGTCGCCTCCACTGCCCCCAGATCTTGAGGGTGGCCGCCACCACCGGGCTCGTGGTATACCTCGTGGGAGGGAGCGGCCATGGTGCCGTTACCAGTGCCCCTAAGCTTATGTTGCCGCAGGACGCCCTCTCCATGCGCTTCCAGGCTGCCCCCTCCCCTTCCATCATCCACTTTCGTACCATCGATGTATTTGCCGCCCAGTAATATCCTGAAAGGTTGGGTAACGCCAGCCCTCCACTATCCCTACTCCGCTCCAAAAAGACCCTTCTAACTCTAGGGGTGCCATGTGCCCACACATACCCCATAATACTACTCGTTACCTTCTTGAAAAAGGCCCTGGGGAGGAAGATGGGCAGACACTGGAACAAAAACAAGAACCTCGGGAGGACCGTCATTTTAACTGACTGCACCCTCCCTGCCAGCGACAGCGGCACCATGTCCCACCTCTTAAACTCCTCCTCCATCTGTTCCACCAGTCTAGAAAAGTTCAACTTGTGGAGGGTCCCCCAGTTCTTTGCCACCTGCACCCCCAAGTACCTAAAACTTTCAACTGCTCTTTTGAAGGGGAGCCTCCCAATTCCCTCCCCCTGGTCTCCCGGGTGTATTACAAAGACCTCACTTTTCCCCAGATTTAATTTATACCCCGAAAAGTCCCCGAACTCCGCTAGTATCCCCATTACCTCCGGCATTCCCCCCTCCGGGTCTGCCACATACAACAACAAATCATCCGCATAGAGCGAGACCCGATGTTCCTCCCCTCCCCTTGTCAGTCCTCTCCACCCCCCTGAACCCCTCAGTGCCATCGCCAACGGCTCAATCGCTAATGCAAAGAGTAAGGGGGATAGGGGACATCCCTGCCTAGTACCTCGATGGAGCCCAAAATATTCTGACCTCCTCCCGTTTGTTACCACACTCGCCATCGGAGCTGAATAGAGCAGTTTTACCCACTTGATAAATCCCTCCCCAAACCCAAACCTTTCCAACGTCTCCCACAAGTATTCCCACTCCACCCTGTCAAATGCCTTCTCCGCGTCCAGCGCTACCACTATCTCCGCCTCCCCCTCCACTGCTGGCATCATGATCACGTTTAACAATCTCCGGACATTTGTGTTAAGTTGGCGTCCCTTCACGAACCCCGTCTGGTCTTCATGGATTACCCCTGGCACACAGTCCTCTATCCTGGTTGCCAGGACCTTTGCTAACAGCTTGGCGTCAACATTTAGGAGGGAGATGGGCCTGTAGGACCCGCACTGGACCGGGTCCTTGTCCCGCTTCAAAATCAAGGAGACCAGGGCCTGCGACATTGTTGGGGGCAGAACCCCCCCCTCGCGCGCCTCATTAAAGGCTCTCACCAGCACTGGACCCACCAAGTCCACAAATTTCCTGTAAAACTCCACCGGGAACCCATCCGGCCCCGGCGCCTTCCCCGCCTGCATCTGGCCTATCCCTTTAATTAGCTCCTGCAGCTCTATCGGCGCCCCCAACCCTTCCACCAGCTCCTCCTGTACCTTTGGGAACCCCAATTTGTCGAGAAAGTTCTTCATTCCCCCTCTCCTCTTCGGCGGTTCAGACCTATACAATTCCCTATAGAAGTCCCTAAAGACCCTATTCACCTCTTGCCCCTTCTGCACTACGTCCCCACCCCTCTCTCTCACTCCCCCAATCTCTCTGGCTGCATCTCGCTTATGAAGCTGGTGTGCCAGCATCCTGCTCGCCTTTTCCCCGTACTCATACGCCGCACCCTCCGCCCTTCTCCACTGCGTTTCCGCCTTCCTAGTGGTCAGTAGGTCGAACCTGGCCTGCAAGCTACGCCGCTCCCTTAATAGCCCCTCCTCTGGTGCCGCCGCATATTTCCTATCTACTTCTAGGAGCTCCCCCACCAGCCTCTCCCTTTCCTGCCTCTCCTTCCTCTCTCTGTGTGCCCTTATGGAGATCAGCTCTCCTCTAATCACTGCTTTCAAGGCCTCCCAGACCGTCCCCACCTGCACCTCACCTGTGTCATTCGTACCCAGATAGTTCTCAATGCCCGTTCTCACCCTTCTGCACACCTCTTCGTCCGCCAACAGCCCTACATCCAGGCGCCACAACGGGCGTTGATCCCGCGCCTCCCCCATTTCCACGTCCACCCAATGTGGTGCATGGTCCGATATCGCAATGGCCGAGTACTCCGTGTCCTGCACTCTCGGTATCAGCCCCCTGTTCAATACGAAAAAATCTATCCTAGAGTACACTCTGTGGACGTGGGAGAAAAAAAAGAATACTCCCTCGCCCTAGGCCTACCAAATCTCCATGGGTCTACCCCTCCCATCTGCTCCATGAACCCCCTTAACACCTCTGCCGCTGCCGGCCTCCTATTCGTCCTGGAACTCGATCTATCCAGCCCAGGGTCTAACACCGTATTAAAGTCCCCTCCCATGATCAGGCCCCCTGCCTCCAGTCCCGAGATGAGGCCCAGCAGGCGCCTCATAAAACCCGCGTCGTCCCAGTTCGGGGCATACACATTTACCAGCACCACATTCTCTCCCTGCAACCTACCCCTCACCATCACATACCTGCCCTCCTTATCTGCCACCACCTCTGCCGCCACAAACGACACCCTCTTTCCCACCAAAATCGCCACCCCCCGGTTCTTGATATCCAAGCCTGAGTGGAACACCTGTCCCACCCACCCCCTTCTCAGGCGGACCTGATCTGCTACCCTCAAATGAGTCTCCTGCAGCATTGCTACATCAGCCTTCAGTCCCTTCAGGTGTGAGAAGACCCTTGATCTTTTAACCGGCCCATTCAGCCCCCTTACGTTCCACGTGATCAATCGGATCGCTGAGCGACCCGTCCCTACTCCCTGTCGATTAGCCATGTCTTGTCCCTTGCTCGCCCCGGGTCATCCCTCCTTTTCTGACCCGCTTCCCAAAGCGATGCCCCCCCCCCCCCCCCCCGGCTCTCCCCTTCTCGTCCCTGGTCTTTCCAGCAGCAACCCGGTGTCCCCCCCTAACCCCCCCCCCCCCTTCCCCCCCCCCCCCCCGGGCTAGGACCCCTCCTAGCCGCGATGTACCCAACATCGTACTCCCGAGAGTCAGCTGATCTCCGCTGACCCGGCTGCTCCTGCCACATTCCGACTCCTCCCGGTTCACCCCATCTGCGCCCGTGAAAGATCCCCTTAAAACCCCAGAGAAAGACCCGCATAATCAGCCCACTCCCCCCCGTCCCGTCTCCCCAACTTAACGATATAAATACCCAATGGCAAATAAATACATAAATACTTAACTACATACTTAAATAACAAAATAATTAACTAGCTATCAACTAACAGTGTGCTCAACCATCACCCTCCATCAAACAGTATAAATAACCACAGATAACCATAACCAGAAAAGAAAGAAAGAACAAAAAACAAGCACCCAGAGGAAAAGGGTAAAAGGGGTAAATAACTAAGGGAAATTGGAAACGGGAAGAAACACCCCATAAGAAGCCAACGACCCACAATAGAGATTTCAACAGTTCAAATATACAGAAACACCCAACAACTCGAAACCTTCAAGATATTCAGAAAAGTCAAACGTTCGAGAAAAAACACCCCAAACAATCCACGAAACTGTTACCCAGTTCCGACCTGGCCTGAAAAAGAAAAGGGCCACTTGCTCAATCAAGAGTCCCCAGGCGGCTACGACCGCCGGTGCTCCCAGGTTTTAGTTCGTGTCCAACTTTTCCTCTTGTACAAAGGTCCAGGCCTCCTCTGGGGACTCGAAATAATGATGTTGGTCCTTGTAGGTGACCCACAAGCGCGCCGGCTGCAGCATTCCAAATTTGATCTTTTTCGCGTGTAGCACCGCCTTTGTCCGGTTGAACCGGGCCCGCCGCTTTGCCACCTCCGCACTCCAGTCCTGGTACACCCTTACCGTCGAGTTCTGCCACTTGCTGCTTTTCTCCCTTTTTGCCCACCTCAGGACTTTCTCTCGATCACTTAGCCGCTGGAACCGCACCAGCACCGCCCTCGGGGGCTCGTTTGCCCTAGGCCTCCTGGCCATGACCCGGTATGCCTCTTCCAGTTCCAGGGGCGCCGGACCGGCCCCTTCCCCCATCAGGGAGCTCAACATCTCCGCCACATATCTCGGGAGATCCGACCCCTCCAGGCCTTCTTCCAGGCCCAGGATCCTCAAATTTTTCCTCCTCATCCGAGCGTCCAGCTCCTCGAAGCGGCTCTGCCACTTCATGTGGAGTGCCTCGTGCACCTCCACCTTTGCCCCGATGACTGTGGCCTCCTCCTCCCTCGCGGTCATCTCCTGCTGCAGCTCTCTGATCGACGCCTCTTGGGTCGCCTGGGCTCCCACCAACCTGGTGGTCGTCGCGTTCATGGACTCTAAGAGCTCCACTTTCAGCTCCGTGAAAAAACGGAGGAGAGCGGCCTGCTGCTCCTCCGCCCATTTCTTCCATTCCTCCGGTGCGCCGCCGGCCGCCATTTTGATTTTCTTCCCCCGCTTTTTTTGGGGAGCTGCTGCCGTTTTTCTTGCCGCTCCACTCCGGGTACCGACCATAAAATCGGTCTAGTTCTCCTCAGGGGACCTTCCCCCACCGGGATTCGTCTTTACTGCACCTTTGGGGCCCTCCGGTTGGCCCGAAAACACCTTTGTCGCAGGAGCTTCCAAGTGTGCGACTTAGCTAGTCATAGCCGCACCCGGAAGTCCCCTTCTCTCATTTCTAACCTCCAACCTCCATATCCCAAGTGATTTGGTTTCTTTCCCTCTTTTCGGCACCATTCTCACACTGAATTTTTCTTCTAATCCTTAGAATCTTCAAGTGTGGCAAGCCACATGTGCCCCTCCTTCTCTCCACATCCTCACTCTTGTGAAATCAGGAGGCTTCACAATGTTTTGTCTTCTACCCCTTATTCTCTACCCCCCCCCCCCCCTCAAACTGTTTTGCCCTGATCGTCCTCCTTCTCTTTCTCTATCTTTCCTTTCCCCCTCCGATCCATATGATTTGAAATCCCCAAGCTTGGTATTAGGTGAACATTAATTGATTTCAAGGTAACACGTCTCCTCCCTTACTCCTTTCAACCTTAATGATCAACCTTCAGCTTTAGTCCTTCACCTAGGACACGCAATGCAAAACAAACGTCGGAGTTATCAATACAAGTCCAAAAATATCATTACTTTACGGGAATTTCAGAGATGACTCATAATAATGGAGTCAAACTTTCCAGTTCTTAGATAACAGAACCGTTTTAGCCATTCCCAAAAGGGACGGCTTTGTTACAATCAGAGTATTCTTAGAGCACAGCATTCCACTAAACAGGACAGATCTAATGTTATTTCCATTGTTTTTAATCAATTAACAGCTCAGAATGTAATGGCTACCACATACTGTATTATTCATCAGATTATTGAAGTCTTTTATCAAAGGACATGCATAATACAATGACTGACCGACAGGACATAGGAGCTCATTTGTAAAGAATCATTACAAATGGACAGCATCAATCGATGGCCACTATTCAGGAGGAGCAGGTCTTGCAGTGCCCTCATCTTTCCAATTGAATTTTGAAATTATATCCCACTCAACAACAAAGTCAGTACCTTTTGTTCTTCCCCCACAGAAAAAGAAAATCCCCCGAATCGGAGAACAATGCTAGAAAATGCTACAAATGCGCAATTCTAGAGAAAACGATACTTAAAAATCGTTATTAACAAAACACAAAAGTGAGGAATTATAATTAGTTTCATCTCTGCCTCTACAGCATCTTACCAAATTGAAACCTCGACGAATAACTGCAAATAAGATATTAATCACAAAGAATTATCACTAATGATTCCTTGTAAATCAATATGAGAGTCAGCAATTTCATCCAACCACAATGAAGGATCTGACCTGAAGTGTTAACCATTCTGCCTTTCAGATACTGATCTACTTAGGGGGCAACTCGAGTGTTTTATTTTACCTTTTCATGCCAGATTTTAGATTTATTCCAGCCAAAATAAATAGCAACAGGATGTTGTCAATAGTTGCAGTATTCAATCAGAATCTTCTTTGTAATTTGACATGCCTCCATTTTGATATATTTTAGTGTGAAGAATATTACGGCCCTGGAAGAGTAGAGTGTTTCCACTTGATTCCCCCACTCCGCAATCCCGACCCCCCGGCACGCAGTCCCCAGTCACCTATACCAAACAAGGCCAGCTAAGGTGTGCCACAGCCCTGCACTGCTCCAGTGATGTCAGTGTGGCTCAGATGGTAGTCACTCAGTCGATTCTGACCTCTTTTAAGGTTGTGGGTGCTGAGGGAGTGCTGCACTGTCAAGAGGATTAAGCTGAGTCTTTCCTCTCAGCTGGACTTAAATAATTCTGTGGGGCTATTTTGAAGATGGTGATGTCTGGTATACTGAGCAATGTTTACCTTCAACCAACTTCACTAAAACAGATTATCTGGATATTTTCTCATGGCTGTAAGTGGCAACTTGCTTTGCGTATACTGACTACTGTGATTCCTGCAGCAGTGATTAAAACTGAAATGTGCTTCATTTACTGAAATGTGCTTTGGACATGCTGCCTACCCTCGATAATCTTTGCCTTCTTTGTTAGACAAGAATCTATCTTTTTTCTCTAAATTTAGAGTACCCAATTAATTTTTTCCAATTAAGGGGAAATTTAGCGTGACCAATCCACCTGCACAGCACATCTCTGGATTTTGGGGGCAAAATCCACACAAACAAGGAGGGAATGTGAGAACTCCACACAGACAGGGACCCAGGGCCGGGATCGAACCTGGGACCTCGGCGCCGTGAGGCAGCAATGCTAACCACTGCACCACCGTGGTACCCTGTCAAGAATCTATCTACCGCGGGGCGGCACGTGGCGTAGTGGTTAGCACTGGGACTGTGGCACTGGGGACCTGGGTTCAAATCCCAGCCCTGGGTCACTGTCCATGTGGAGTTTGCACATTCTCCCCATGTCTGCGTGGGTTTCACCCCCAGAGCCCAAAGATGTGCAGGTTAGGTGGATTGGCCACGCTAAATTGCCCCTTAATTGGAAAAAAAAAATTGGGTACTCTACATTTAGATATATAAAAAAATAATCTATCTACATCTACCTTAAAAATACTCAATAACCCTGCCTGGAGGAAGGGAGTTCCACAGATGAGAAAATTTCATTTTATCTTAAAACATCTTAAAATGGGAGCCCCCTTATTTTTTCAAAAGTGTTCCATGGTTTTGGTCTCTCCCACAAAGGGAAGCACCCTTTCTGCATCCACTATGCCAAGCCCCTTCAGGATCTATGTCATAACACCTTGGGATAGGGCGTGGTCAATTCCAGCCCCACTTGATCTGGAGTTGCAACACAATTGAATGAACGCAAAATTCTTTTAAAAATACCTCAAGTCTTTGGTCCTTGGCTGCCCAATAATTAGAGTCACCAGGTTTGTAAATTTAAACACAAGAATGTTTTACTTAAAACAAGAACTATAATTAAATATGCAGCAAATACAACAGGTTAACTGTTTCCTAATTCGTAATCCCCCACTTTGACTTGCCCCCGCCCTCTACACACACAAGACAGATATACACAGAGGGGAGAAGACGGGTGAAAATAAGAAGGATGAAAGTCAATTAAATAAGAGTCTTTGTTTCAGATGGTGTTTTTTTTAGCACCTACCTCCTCTTCAAACTTTGCTTTCAATTCAAAGTTTTCACTGTAGATTAATTCAGGTCTCTGTAGGTTCAGGAATACATCAACTCACAGCCTGAGAGAGCAGACCCTTGTCTCTGTGTGTCCAGGTCTCTGGAAATCATCTCACTCAGACAGGATTGGATGACCACCTGTTACCAGGCAGAATACAGCCTTTTGGCCAATTCATTGGCCACCAGCCAACCAATCAAACACAGTCCCACCCCATCTTTCGGGAGCCACAAAGCCTAGGTTTTGCTGTCCAAAGCTAGCAGCACCATATACTATGTTGCAACTTCTTAAATTCCTCCAAGCAAAAATCAAGCAAGGAGAAATAAGGGAATCGGCAGGAAGGACTCTTACACTTATATGTTCCAAACTTCCAACTTTACAAATAGACCAATGACATGCTGAACCCAGATCCTGTTATATTATCACCCCCTCTGTCTGTCAAATCCTGTGCCATTGCCAAACTCCTCATCTCATTCCACATTCTAATCCAGGGGTAGGCAAACTTTTCCGTGCAAGGGCCACATTCAGAAATTCACAATTTTAAAGGGCCGCATAGTATATTAAGTAAAATAATTACTTCACCCGGTTATGATTCTGGGCGCCTCATATAGAACACAGAACATAGAACAGTACAGCACAGAACAGCCCCTTCGGCCCTCGATATTGTGCCGAGCAATGATCACCCTACTCAAGTCAACGTATCCACCCTATACCAGTAAGTAACCCAACAGCCCCCCCCCCCCCCCATTAACCTTTAAAAAAAATGTTTTTTTTTAAATTAAAAAAAAAATGTTTTTTTTTAATGACTTGGGTGGAATAAAGACCTTTGGCGGGCCACATGTGGCCCACGGGCCATAGTGTGCCCACCCCTGTTCTAATCCCTCTGTGAGTATGGAGGTTGCTTATGAATTTTCTATTGGATTTATTCAGGACTTTTTTACATCAATAGCCCCTTGTTTGGGGTTTGATCTTGAACTTTCAGAATGAGAAATGAGATAGCAGTAAGACATTTTTAAAAATCATCCAAATCACTCTCTGCTGTTAAGAATAGGGCACGGTGGAAGAGGGGGAAAAGTTAAAAACAGTCACCCTCTCCCTCCAAAACATGGAATGAACTCGGTACAATTACCCCCAACTCAGTACAATTACCATTATTTTGGGTTAAAATCTTTGATATCCCATTAATCCAGCATAATTTGAAGTATTATCAAATTACTTTCACTTCCTTCCCCCAAACCCATGCAACTCTCCCACGGTGTCCCTGAGCAAGAACTTGCATAGATTTTTTACAAAGGTGCCAGAGGGAGAAATCATTCAATGTTGCTTTCTGCCTGATTGATCGTTTGTGTGCAGTTCTGGTGACATTACAGGAGGGACATTATCGCTCTGGGAGATTCACAAGAATGTTGCCAGGGATTGAGAATTGCAGCTATGTGGAGAGATTTTATCGGCTGGAGTTGTTTCCCTTCGAACAAAGGAGGCTAAGGGGTGACCTAATTGAGGTATACAAAATTATGAGGGACGTGGACAGGGTAGACAGGAAAGACCTGTTTCCCCTAGCTGAGGGGTCAATTATCAGGGGGCATAGATTTAAGGTGATTGGTTAGAGGATTAGAGGGGACATGAGGAAAATATTTTTCACCCAAAGGGTGTTAGCCATCTGGAATTCACTGCCTAAATTGGTGGTTGAGGCTGAAATGCTCAACTCATTTAAAAAGTACCTGGATTTGCATCCGATAGTGCTGTAACCCTCAAGGCTGGAATGTGGGATTAAAATGAGTGGCTGGTTTATTTTTTCCTCTTTTTTAACCGGCACAGCTACAATGGCTGAATAGCTTCTTTCAGCGCCATAACGATATTATCTTCAGAGAGGAAAGACGGTGCCCAATTCAGTGCTCGTCAACAAGGCCAAGAGTTTGCTCAAAGCTCAAACAGGCACAGTCTCGAGTAAGCAATTCTGATTCAAATGAGGATGAAAATGCTCACTCTGCCGGGCCCTGTGGGAAGGTTCAGCTGGATAATGGTTTTCTGTCAGTGTAATTATTCCCATTTTTCATTCCATTTCTGCTGCTCAATGACCAACCCCACAGAAGTTTTAAAATCAAAATGTCTGTCACTGGTGATAAGAAATAACTCGCTTGCAATTTGCACCTCTTACTCATAAGCAGGAGGGGAAAGAGAGGCCAGCTCATCATTCCCCTGATACGCACGCACTAGTCACGAGCCCAGCTGGCTAGACAGCTGGTTTATGATGCAGAGATAGGCCAACAGTGCGGGTTGAATTCCCATACCAGCTGAGGTTATTCATGAAGACACCGCCTTCTCAACCTTGCCCCTTGCCTGAGGTGTGCTGATCCTCAGGTCAAAGCACCACCAGTCAGCTGCCCCAGCCTATGTTCATCTGGGACTATGGCAAATGACCTTAGTCACGAGCGTGTGTCCGTGGATAGAATTCAGGAGTGGGAACTCTGCTCTGCTTCTGCCTTGCTCAGGGCATCAGAAGCAAATTGTAGCACCTCGAACATGGCACGACGGCACAGTGGTTAACGCTCTTGCCTCACAGAGTCAGGGACTCGAGTTCAATTCCAGCATTGCGCGACTGTCTGTGTGGAGTTTGCACGTACTCCGCGTTCTCCGGTTTCCTCCTACAGTCCAAAGATGTGCAGGTTAGGTGGACTGGCCATGTTAAATTGCCCCTTACATGTCCAAAGGTTAGGTAGGGTTACTGGGTTTATAGGGATAGGGTGGGGGCTTGGGCGCTCTTTCAGAGGATTGCTTCAGACTCGATGGGCCAAATGGCTGTAATGATTCTATCACCCGGTTGCCATCTGCTTACCCAAGAGGAGCACTTGAGGCCTTCGCAACCTCAAAATCCGAGAAGCACGCACTAGCAGTGTGTGCACCCACCAAGTCATGACATAACCCCAAATCATTTTCTTAAAACACAACAAGAAAAAATAAATCAAATTAAAGACAAACAAAGCCATAAAACAAATCTCCCCTGGAGCCAAAGCTGTACAGAAATATTTTAAAGTTCGCTTTTATCTTCCTTCAGAATAACAGCACCTAAATATAGGAGTCCCCAAATGAAAAATTCATGAGATACCAGCAACAATTCATCAAAGTGCAGGATACTTACATGAAATAGGTAAACATCAAACAGCAATAAGACAAGAACCTAGTTTATTAGCATGTTTTCAGGAAAACTGCATTGATTATTTATTATTAGAGGCAGCTGGTGGCAGTGAGTCAGATTTTAAATCTTCCCAGAACATTCCTCGCTCTGCACTGACCCATCCTAGTCTTTGGATGCTTAGGGACTGAGGGAGCGAAATTTGCATCTTCAACAGACTTTACTAGAGAATTAAGCACATGTGAAAGGGCATCAGTCAGTATTCCACCACTAACATGAGGGAAGATCGGAATTTCAGCCTTTTTCTCCCACATTAGGCAAGAACACTTGTAACTTTGAACTTAGAAAGTGTGCTCAAGGTCATCCTAACCCCCACATGTCTGCGGCTAAATTAACAGTTGTGCAATCAGATCTTTCTTTTTGGATTTAAGATGCACATTCATGAGTAGCATTCATGGTTCAAATTTGGTCAATTTCCTCTTGGTTTTCCCAACCTTCCCGATAGCGCCGACCTGTTCGTTGCTGGAGTCGGTGCTGTCAGCGGGGGTGCTGGAGAGGGGGTTTGTCTCAGCGGATTCATGTGACGATTCGGGAAGAGAATAGGGTATCCATGGAGGGATCAAGGCGAAGTGCGAGGAAGAGCTGGGGTGGTGATGGAGGAAGCATTGTGGTGGGAGGTGCTGCGGAGGGTAAATGCCTCGACTTGAGTGCAAGGTTGGGGGTGATAAAGATAGGGCGCACCTCACAAACCCGAGGATGAGCCGGCTGTTTGAGGAGTAGAAGATGTCTGTGAGTGATGTGGGAGGGGGTCCGCGAACCATGTTCATATGTTTTGGTCCTTCCCAAAGATGGAAAGGTTTTGCAGCACGGTGTTCAATGCAATCTCAGGGGTCTTGCATGTGGACGTGGAGCCTGGGCCCTTGGAAACCATATTCAGGGTGTTGGACCAGCCAGAGCTGCAGGCGGGTGCGGGGACAGATGTTTTAACCTTCGCCTTGCTGATCGCTCGTAGGCGGCTCCTGTTGGGATGGAGGTCAGCTTCTCCACCCTGTGCGTGGTGGGGGGACCTGCTGGAGTTTTTGATCCTAGAAAAGGTGAAGAATAATAACGGGTTCTACAAATGTTGGGGTTTGCTTTGGGGAATTGGTTATTGTCAACTGTTTGGGGGGGGGGGGGGGGTGTCCTTTGTTTGTTTGGGGTTGTCTTTGTATTGTGAAATAAAAAATTTGTCGAATAGAAAGACTTAAACAAAAACTTCCTCTTATTTGCTTTCATGATCTCCTCACTGACAGTGCACTGCATGTATGAATCAAACAGTTACTATCTGTTATTGAAACCAATAGCTGAGCATAAGTCATGCTCAAATAGGATCTTATGAAAAGGCATCCAAAAGCTAAATACCACGAGCTCAAGAATCACAGAGTTGTTACGACACAGGCGGCCATTTGGCCCATCATATCTGCACCAGCTCTCCAAACAAACATCGTAGTTTAGTGCCATTCCCCTGCCTTTTCCCCAGTAGCCCTGCACATTATTTCAACAAGTAATTATCTAATGCCCTCTTGAGTGCTTTGATTGAACGTGCCTCCACCACACCTCCAGGCAGTGCAGGATAGGCAACTAATTATGGGACCGAGCACACAATATGGTACAGTTCTCGTGGAGATCCAACCGTGTGTTTTGAATAAAATACCAGATGCTTATGGGCTGAAGTTGTGCTGCATGCTTTCAGCATTGCTCTTTGCAATATTAATAATGATCTTATCAAATCCATCCATCCATTAATTTAACAAATGCATAGTTCACGACAGACAAGTTGACCCATTGTATAAGGCAACCCCATTTCTTGGGCTACAAAAACATTTGCTCTGCATATGCAAAAATATAAGCCAATCCTTCTTTCCAGCCCTGCCATGCTGTAGTCGCTTGTCGGGGCTTTTCACAGTAACTTAATTGAAGCCGGTAGCATTGTGGATAGCACAATCGCTTCACAGCTCTAGGGTCCCAGGTTCGATTCCGGCTTGGGTCACTGTCTGTGCGGTGTCTGCACATCCTCCCCGTGTGTGCGTGGGTTTCCTCCGGGTGCTCCGGTTTCCTCCCACAGTCCAAAGATGTGCAGGTTAGGTGGATTGGCCATGATAAATTGCCCCTAGTGTCCAAAATTGCCCTTAGTGTTGGGTGGGGTTACTGGGTTATGGGGATAGGGTGGAGTTGTTGACCTTGGGTAGGGCGCTCTTTCCAAGAGCCGGTGCAGACTCGATGGGCTGAATGGCCTCCTTCTGCACTGTAAATTCTATGATATTCTATGATAATAAGCGATTATTATTAGTCAGTCTCAATTTTAATAGTTATTCTATAGTAATTTTTGAATGGGATAAATCTCAAGTTTCATTCGATGGCTGGCATGAATTTTATCCGAATGCATCTGTTGTTCATATCAAACAGTATAATGTCAATCCTTTATTTTTTCAAACATATTTAGCTAATATTGGGTGATATTCTTGCCAATTATGAAAAAAACAGGATCTTTTACAGAAACAAGATTTGGCTGATCCCATCATATCTTTCCATATTCACATTTTCCAGTAACCTATCTAGTTACCTCTTAAAACCACTTATAATGTACAATAGCTTTCATTTCCAGAAAAATAGTTCTCCCTAAATTCTCTATTTACTGCTGACCTCCCATTTATGAAAATTATGCTGCCTAATTTTTTTGGAAAAGTCTATTAAATGTCCAGAAGTTTTTCTCTTTTCCACCTGCAGTCTCTCTTGCTGCAGCTTAATTGTTGGCGTCTGAAGCACTCAGACTGTGCGAGTGGTGAATTTGCTCATGTGGATCAGAAATTCAAGTAACATTCACCTCACACAAGTGCCAAGCAAAGATCATCTCCAACAAGAGAGAATGCAACCATCTTCCCTTGACATTCAATGCCATTACCATGACTGAATCCCCAACTATCAACATCCTGGAGGTTATCATTGACCAGAAACTGGAGTGGACTAGCCATAGAAATGCTGTGGCTACAAGCGCTGATCAAAGGCTAGGAAAGCTGCAGTGAGTAACTCACCTCCTGTCTCTCCAAATCCTGTCCACCATCTACAAGGCACAAGTCAGGGGTATAATGGAATGCTCTCCACTTGTCTGGATGAGTGCTGCTTCGACAAAGCTCAAGAAGCTTGACACCACGCAGGACAACGCAACCCATTTGATTGGTACCCTATCCAGCATCTTCAACATGCAACATGCTCCGTGGCACTGCTTCCTAGCAATGGCCAGGCAATGTCAGAGTACTGTGCAGGCATGACCCTCTTCTCCCCATTCCTCAAGGGAGGGGCAGGGGGTGGTGGTACTCACCTGTGCACTCCAGTGGGTGGGTTACACTCGTCAGGTGCATGTCATGGGGTACTGGTCATGATTTACGCCGGGGTGCCCTCATGCTGCATTTTACCAGCCCCCCCCCCCCCCCCCCCCCCTCCCCCATCTACAAGCCCACTGGCAAAATCTTCCCCAGGTCTCTGGGGCACAGACGGAGCATTTAGGATGTGGTTCAAACAGGTTGATAATCAGCTTGCTAATCCTTCTAACATTTCCCCACTATTCCCCAAAGAGGAAAGTGTGTGTGAATATGCAAAACAAATTAAAACAGGTTATCTAGTCATTTATCCCGAGGCTCTTTATGCAACCTACTCCTTTGCCCACTGGCTGTTGCGTTTCCCTACACAGTGAAACAATAACTCCACTTCGAAAACACCTCACTGGTTGTAACATGTTTTGGAACAAGCTGAAGTCAGGAGAGGTGCTATAGAGATACAAGTCATTTTCTTTAATACCAATGCCAGTATCACCTTGTGCAAATGTCAATTTGATAATCATCATACAGCCCCTGTTTGGGGTTCCATATTTAGATGTAGCTCTATTCTATGCCCAGTGGCCCTAATGACCACTAGTACTGGCACAACATACTCCGAACTTCTAGAGGGCACCTAAACGTACAACAGCAACCTCTCATTTTGCAGGCCTCTAAGCAAGAACATTAACCTTTTCATCTTGCTGTGTAAGCGGAATTTCCTTCCCCAGTTTAAAGAACTTTGATATTGGGTTGCTAGTATCTGCTCTAATAGCGTATCAACAATAATGTACTTCACCTATTGAGTTGTGGTTTGTGGATTAAATAAATAAAGAGAGAATCAGATTGTGACAAGATGTGCAGAATCTTCCGCTGATAGAATATCTTCAGATACTGGGATCATTTCTGGCTCCCAACCCCGTGCAGGCCTCCAATCCTCCAGGAGACAGCCTCTTACTGACTGCCTCCACCAGGAACAAGAGTATCTCAAAATGGAGTCAGCCTTGAAAGCACATTTAAAATTACAAAAACAAAAAGGCCCAAAGCCGGTTCAGCCATTGGAGTGGAGAGGAATCCCCATCAGGTGATTTGTTTTGAGTAATGGGTACAGCCTTTCATCTCCACAGACTTCAATTGGGACATGGGGCCTCTGCCTCCAATGTTGCCCATCACGGGGAGGCTGCTGCCATGGAACTGCTAGGCCAGGCTTCCCAGGAAACAATGGCTTCTGCCTGTGGGCTCTGATGGGTGAGGGGACAGGGCCCCATCAGATGCAAGGGCTACCCTTGCACAAAGCCACCTGCGTTGCCCTCCACACTGACCCCATCCTTCCTGCCCTTTACTGGGCTTGCCTGACTGGCCCCAGAAAAGCTTACCTCTCCTCTGCTGCTGTCCTTAATTGCCAGTCTACTACAGTGCCAGCAACGGCCATCACTACTGGTGGCTCTGCTGGGGCAGACGAGCTGCCAGTCCTCCGATTGGTCAGCAACCCTTTGTGGGCAGGATCCTCACCCGAAAGGCCCCAGGAATCCCAATGACAGGCCAGCTAAGTGCCTGATAAGCAATTTAAACCCATCCTGGGCTCTCAGAAATGGTCCCAAAATGGTTAACACCAGTTCTCCGGCCAAACCAGTAAATTCAGTCCGCTCAGCAGCACATCTTGGCTGAAGAATCTATGGGGTGCATAACTCATCAAACTTAATTCAACACTTCTCAGCCCCACAACCTAATAATAATAATAATAATAATCTTTATTAGTGTCACAAGTAGGCCTACATTAACGCTGCAATGAAGTTACTGTGAAAAACCTCTACCATCACTATGGATATGAGCAACAAGCCGTTGAGAACACCATTTCCCTCACGTGTGTGGACACATCTAATCCTGATCCATCACCGTTGGATCAACATGCTGGAATCACTGTGGGTGTACCATTATCGATCACAATGCTTCAAGCAGAAGACCCACCACCATCTCCTCAGGGCAGCCGTGATGACAACCTGTTTTTCATGCTTTTCAGAAGTCATGACTGTTGCTGCAGCTGCACAGGTAACAAGTAAAACAGGCACCTGAATGAAGTGTAGTAACCCAGGAGACATGAAGATAAAGGTTAAACCAAATTTATTTTAATTCAAAAGTAAAGCCACACACGCGACATACAACACTAGTGTCCCAGCCCAAACCCCCAGAGAGAGAGAGTGAGAGAGGAAGAGAGAGACAGTGCACTGCAGGAAATGCCCCACAATGGATAGAGCTCAGACTCCCATGCCAATGTCAAAGTCAGGATACCAAGATCCCACTCATCTCCGCTGCTACATAAGCATGGATAGTGACATCCAACCACTGGCACATTAAAATAGGAATAGGAAAAAAAATAAATTTGCTGCATTCACCCGAGGGAATCCTTCAGCTAATTTAATTAACGCCTCACGCTTCTTCCTTGATGTCAGAAGTATACAAGCATAAAGCCTCATCTAATTGTGAAATCATTACACAGATGAACACTTCACAATTGCTCCAATGTTTAATGGGCAGT
Organism: Scyliorhinus canicula; assembly: GCF_902713615.1. Taxonomy (NCBI): domain Eukaryota; kingdom Metazoa; phylum Chordata; class Chondrichthyes; order Carcharhiniformes; family Scyliorhinidae; genus Scyliorhinus; species Scyliorhinus canicula. The sequence continues at coordinate 195,931,787 of NC_052146.1, read as the reverse complement.
ATGGGCAATTTAAACTATGATGTGGTTAAGAAATTAGCTCAAGTTTCAGCCTCTGTGTAATTACTAAACTGCGCAGATGGGGAATGCAATCTGGATTAATGGGGTCTTGTCCTTCGTAGCTTTTTTTTCTAATCTGCCTCTGAAGAAACCCCTACTGTTAATACAACAGACTGACTTGTTGTGGGAGACTCCATGCAACCAACTAGCCAGATCCACAACCTGTAGAACCGGAGGCTCACTGGCAATGAGGGGCATGTCGGGACATGCATTCATCCCCATTGGTGAGGAGTTGCTGAGAAACATGCTTAAGCTTGCAAAGAAAGATGCCTGGAGAGAAACAAGGCTTGCTAAGAGGAATGTTGGAAACAAAGGCAATGTTATGTTGGGATGCTTTTTGACTTGCAAGCGACCTGGCAGTCAGGAAAACCAGGGCATGTACACAACCCCCTCACAGAGTTGTTGGAACACGTTTGAACTCTGGTAATCGGGGATGCAGGAGCTCATAACTAACTTGCCAAAGGAACTGCAGCCTTGGTGCATTCTCTGTATTAGAGAGCGAGAAGGAAGAAATGGTTGATTTAGATAGTGAGAGAAGTACACCGTGGGTAAAGGAGATGGTGAGACACAGAATAAGAGAGCATGACACTGAGCGAGAGAAAGGGAATGAGGAAGAGGCGAGAGTGTGAGAATGAATCAGAAATGTAGACACTTACAACACAGAAGGAGGCCATTTGGCCCACCAGGACTATGCTAGCTCTTTGAAAAGGCAAATGTATTAAGTCCCAACCTTGATCATGCTCAAATGCCTTTCCAATTCACTTTTGAGTTTAATTATGGATTCAACCTCCACTATCTTTTCAGGTCAAGTGTTCAGATCCCACCAATTCTCTAAGTGAAAACATTTCTCCTCAAATACAGGCTGCTTGAGCACCATCGATTTCGATGGGTGGCATGGTAGCACAGTGGTTAGCACTGTTGTTTCACAGCTCCAGGGTCCCAGGTTTGATACCCGGCTCTGGTCACTGTCTGTGCGGAGTCTGCACATTCTCCCTGTGTCTGCGTGAGTTTCCGGATGCTCCAATTTCCTCCCACAAGTCCCGAAAGACATGCTGTTAGGTAATTTGGACATTCTGAATTCTCCCTCAGTGTACCCGAACAGGCGCCGGTATGTGGTGACCAGGGGCTTTTCACAGTAACTTCATTGCAGTGTTAATGCAAGTCTACTTGTGACAATAAAGATTATAAAAAAAGATTGGTGGCTGCACTTTCAGTTGCCAAGGGCCCCAATTAAGCCCCGCATTTTTCTCCATAAACCTCTTCACCTCTTTCCCCCCCCCCTTTAAGATGCACCTTCAAGCCGACATCATTCACTGAGCACCTGTCCTAGTAATCCCTTGCGTGACCCGGTGCCAGACTTCACTTTACAACACACCCATGAAGCTCCTTGGTATGTTTTATCGCATCATAATGAAGGTGCGCTGGAAATACAAGCGGCTGTCGTTGTTGCTTCAACCAAGCACATCCATCCATAAAACTGTCAACAAGGACAGCCAGTGGCTGCCAACAGTAATTGGTTGGTAAATGACAGACACAATTTTTTACCTTGGCACAATGGGGCATCATGTGTACTGGAACAGTGCGCATGGCTTTTAACAATAAGTGTACTAATCATATTGTCAACACTTGCTCCTTTATCCCAATGACTTGACAGCGTTGTTTGAGAGGGTATTTTTAGTCCACAGCACCAACCGTCAGTGGGTTCTTCCAATATCTTTATTTTTTTAAAAGCACTGCGCTCTAAAAATGATCTCTCATTGTTCGGGTAAACTCAAATACAGTTCACTAATTCAATCACACTTCAAGTGAGCATTAATTTCATCTCTCAGCTGATCACCAGGTGATTGGCAATGCTTCTTCTCATCTAATCGATCATTGGGATGTGGGCATTAACATCTCAAAAATGTTTGCCTTGTTGTAGATGGTGTACATGGCTGCCACTGTTCGTTTGTGAAAGGGGTGTCAATCAAGCGGCTGCCTTCTCCTGGATGGTGTCAAGCTTCTCTAGTGTTGTTGGAGCTGCACTCACCCAGGCAAGTGGAGAGTATTCCATCACACTTGTGCCTTGCGCTAGTGGACAGGCTTTGGGGAGTCAGGAGGTGAGTTACTCACTGCAGAATTCCTAGCCTCTGATCTGCTCTTTTGGCCACAGTATTTGTATGGCGAGTCCAGTTCTGTTGCTGATCAATGATAAATTCCCCAGGATGTTGATACTGGGGACTCAGCAAAAATGCCATTGAATGTCAAGGGGAGATAGTTGGATTCTCTCTTGTTAGAGATGTTCATTGTCTGGCACTTGCGTGGTACGAATGTTACTTGCCGCTCGTCAGTCCAAGCTGGATAAGGTCCAGGACTTGCTCAATTTGGACATGGACTCTTTCAGTGTCTGAGGAGTTGTGAATGGTGCTAAACACTGAGCAGTCATCAGTGAGCAACCCCAGTTCGGAGCATATGATTGGGGGAATGTCATTAATGAGGCAGCTGCAGATGGTTGGGCCTAGGACACTACCCTGAGGAACTCCTGCAGGCTTGGGACTGAGATAATTGATCACCAACAACCACAACCATTTTCTTTTTGCCAGGTATGAATCCAACCAGCGGAGAGTTTTCTCTCTGAGTCCCATTGACTCCTGTTTTGCTAGGGCGCCTTGATATCATACTCGATCAAATGCTACCTTGATGTCACAGGCAGTGACCCTCACCTCACATCTTTTGCCCATATTCAGACCAAGACCGTAACAAAGTCAGGAGATGAGTGGCCCTTGCAGGACTCAAACGGAGAGTCGGTGAGCAGGTTATTGCTGTGTAAGTGCTACTGTCAACAACCTTCCATTACTTTGCTGACAATTGAGAGTAGCCTGATATGTCAGTAATTGGCTGGATTCATCATGCTTTTTGTGGACGTGACATTTTCCACATTGTTGGGTAGGTGCCAGTGGTGGAGCTCCACTGGAACAGCTTGGTTAAGGTCACAGAAATTCAAGAGCACATCTTTATAATAATATTGTCAGAATGATGCCAAGACCAAAGTTCTACGGCTATCCATATCTCTTTGCAAACACTTTGTATCCTCTTCACAACTTGCTGCCCTGCCTCTCTTTGTATCGTCAGCAAATTTGGCTGGAATACAATTAGTCCCTTCATCCAAGTCATTAATAGAACTTGGAAATAATTGAGACCCAAGCAGTGATCTCCTTAGCACTTCACTCAGTACAGTTTGTCAACTTGAAAATGATCCATTTATTCCCACTCTCCGGTTCCAATCATTTAGACAATTCTCTTATCCATGCGGCAACCTCATCCCCAACACCACAAGCTCTCACCTTATGCAGTTAGCTTTTACGTGGAACTTTATTGAATGGCTTTTGGAGGTTCAAATGCATTACATTCACTGGTACCCTTTACTACTTCTAGCTGCATTATTGCCTTGTTAACAGTGCATGGCTTGTCATGTGTCCGATCTCTATGGCAACGAGATAAAGAGCAACTAAACACTGATCGTTAGAATTGAAAACCCAGAAAGATTAGCTTGTCCAATCTTAGCATGCGGAGGTCTGAAATGAGCCAATAGCCATGTGATCTCGCTCTTGTCCGTAGGCTGACCAGAGCCCCTCAGGGTGCTCTTAACAAACCGTTGAGAGCAGAACCCGAGAAGTTTGTAGCTGATGTCATTCCACTGAGGAATCGTTCTACAGGCAGCAAGGCTCTTCAAAAAAATCTGCACCAACCTTTTTTTGCAAGGACTTGGCAGATTTTAAGTACCCAGTGGGTCCCTTGAGGCATTTCCACGAATAATCCATTTTGAATTGGATTGAGCAGTCAGCAATCCTCACTGAACAAAGTTTTCTCACGTTTGCTTCTCCAATCTAAGGTATGATAAATTTGGTATAGTCCATGCAGGGCCCTTGGCATCTGTCTCGATTAGAGAGACACAAGAGACACCCCTTCACATCAAAGCAAGGAGGGTGGCCTCCAGTAGAATCACAGAATCCATACAGTGAAGAACGAGGTCATTCGGCCATCGTGTCTGCACCGATGCTCCGAAAGTGCGCCCTCGTCAGGCTCCCACCCCTGCCCGATCCCCGTAAACCCCATAACCACAACTCAACCGACATATCCCTGGAGACTGAGGGGCAACTGTGGGAGGAAACCTGAGCACCCAGAGGAAACACACCCAGGCATGGGGAGAACATACAAACTCCACACAGTCACCAAAGGCCGGAATTGAACCCGGGTCCCAGGCACCGTGAGGCAGCAGTGCTAACCACTGTGCCATCCTACTATCACAGCTGACATGCGGGTTGAACCAATGCATTGGCATCATCCTGCACCATACCGTAGCCAACTGGAGAGCCTGTAATCTTCATTCCAAATTCTTGCCCAGTGCTAGCCTGATACATATCACTGAACCAATACAACTGACACACATTTACCCAAACTAGTTTGGACTCACAAATGGTGGGGTTAAGTAAGAAATAAAGAGCGGAGTTATATCAGCTCTTTAGGGGCAGGCTGGTTGATGGGGAAGTTGGGAAAACTGTGCTGGAGGACAGTGGGGACATGACTGAAAACCTCCTGCCGCCATACCATTTTGTTAGTGTGGGAAAGATGGCACAGGAGTCACCTGCCTGGAGTCTAATTGGGCCACTTAAGTGATCAATTGAGGGCCACTTCTCACCTCTGCAGGCATTTTGTCAGTCTACACATAACAAGGTCCCACAACCAGCAATGAGATAAATGATCATTTAATTTGTGGGTTATAACAACTCGTGAATATTGTGCCTGACAAATCTGTATGAACAACATATTACAAACATGATTTGATGAAACAAGAATACAAATGAATTATCTACGCCAACTCACTTCACACAGAGTGAAATCTCTCTCACCTCTGTGTCATATTTACTCTCAACATTTCCCCTGTACGAGTTTCAAACAACTAACCTTCTATTTCTAATTTTTTTCACATTTCTTTTTCTGCTGCTCTTCCAAAATAACTGGGCTTTTATACCTTCATAGGGCAATTACATTTCTGTTGTATTAGTGCATGAACTATTCCTGTGCCAAGTACCTCAACAGTGTTGCTATCTCCTCATGGTCTCACCCCTCCCTCCTTCTGTACCTCCGCCAACCTTGCAGCCCCTGCCTCCACCAGACCTTAGCTGAAATTGGTCTATGTCTGTGGTTTCTTCCACATCTCTGCTCTTGATATCATCCCAGCATTGGCAACTGGGCCTTCAGTTGTCCAGGTCCGACATTGTGGAATTCCATCCTGAAACCTCACTGCCTGTCTACCTACTATTCTCCATTAGAGCCTTCATGCTCAAGGTCCACCTCTAACCATGTTGTGGAGATGTCAGTACTGGACTGGGGTGGGCACAGTGAGAAGTCTGACAACACCAGGTTAAAGTCCAATAGGTTTATTAGAAATCACTAACTTTCGGAGCGCTGCTCCTTCATCAGGTGAACCAACCATTCAGATCCTAACCTACCCCAAAGTCTTCTTCGGCATCCGTTGCTCATCAGCGAGCACCCCCCCCCCCCCCCCCCTTCCTAGGAAGCAACTTGGGCATATTCTTTTACATTAAAGGTGACATAGGGGCTGATTTAGCTCACTGGGCTAAATCGCTGGCTTTTAAAGCAGACCAAGCAGGCCAGCAGCACGGTTCGATTCCCGTATCAGCCTCCCCGGACAGGCGCCGGAATGTGGCGACTAGGGGCTTTTCACAGTAACTTCATTGAAGCCTACTCGTGACAATAAGCGATTTTCATTTCATTTCATTTCACATTTTAATCAAATAGAAAAAAAACAAATAATAATAATAATCTTTATTAGGGTCACAAGTAGGCTTACATTACCACCGCAATGAAGTTACTGTGAAAAGCCCCAAGTCGCCTCACTACGGTGCCTGTTCGGGTATACAGAGGGAGAATTCAGAATGTCCGATTCATCTAACAAGCATGTCTTTCCGGACTTGTGGGAGGAAACCGGCTGACCCGGAGGAAACCCACGCAGACACGGGGAGAACGTGCAGGTAAGCCACATTTGCGCTGGAGTATGCTGAATAGCTTTAATACGCCGTCCATTAGGCACTTCAGAAAGAAGACTCACCTAGTTGCTTCAGTGAGCACCTGATGCTCGATCCTGTGTTTTTGATGGAGTGAAGTGACAGGCTATCACTTAGGTGACACCCCCTTCCATCCCAATTGTTTTAGTGTCCTGTCCTGTCAGCCTTCCCAAAGGAGCACCCTGCCCATGACCTGTCCTTCCACCTCCCTTCCTCCAAAGCAGCCTCAGGCATCTCGCTCAGGCCTGGAGGACGCCTGCTATTTCTATTCACTCCCCGGACCTGGGCGCTAATTGGCAATGCCCGTATTTATGGCAAACACCTAGATGGCCTTGTGAAGATAGTGGCGGAAGACCATTTCCAAACTGAACCCGACGCATTCGGGTGAATACCCGACCCTGTCACTTCAAAGAAAATATTATTTGGAAAACACGGGAGGTTCGTTTATGTGTTGGCTAGTTGTTGCAGAATATTAAATTGGGTAGATCAGATGGCCATAAATGAAGTCACCAGATGACACAACGCAAGTGTGTCAGCAATGGCAGGTAACCAATTAGTGCCCACTTGAGGACAAGTTGGTGACAGGGCTGGGATCTTCCTGATGGCAAGTGCCCCCCCCCCCCCCCCCCCCCCCCCACACACACACACACACACACACTTACTGCGGTTGAAATCCAGCATGTGTCCGGAGGCGACTTCCTGGCTGCATTGAGGCCTATGAGGCTTCCTCTAACTTGCCCCTGCTCTCCCTTCCCCTGGAGTCAAAGGGATCAGAGGGCCACAGCTGGGGCAGCAGGCCATCACATGGAGTGATTCCCCTCTCCATCATTGTTTTGTTACATGTGTGGTAGGTAACATGTGCTACTCAAACCTTGGTTAGTGATGAGGTCTTCTGAATCTCGATGAAGAAGACTTGAGCTCGTCCAGTAGTAACAAAAGGTTTATTGAGTAACTATAACAATAATTGCATGAGTTCTTTACTTTAACTTTGATACTAGTGATAAGGTTGACAAGATCTAACTACGGTAACTATACGTAACTCCACTAGCCATCTGAACTAGTCTTTTATTGCCCTGGTCACAGTGCACCCAACAGAGAGCGAGACCCCCAAATGTGGTTGCTTTTTATACCCCTGTTGGTCCGGCCCTCTAGTGATCATGTGGTGCTACTGATTACACATTAACCCCTTGCGTACATGCACATATAGAGATCACTACAATCATGATGGCGTAACAGCTGCGGTCACACATAATTGTCAAATATTTTGAAGATGGTCAATGATGGAGGTGACTTTGTGGTCTACCACCCATGTGGGGGAACTTCATCAGCTCTCCCAATGGGGCTGCTGCAACGGCCTCGGGTGCTCTGACTGGCCTCTGACCTGCATGACCTGCTGAAATCCCCATCCATGCTTTTGTTGCCTGTAGACTCAACCAATTCCAATTATTTCCTGCCCTGCAGACTCTTATGTTGCAACCTCTCTGTATACCCGAGCTCATCCAAAATCTGCTGCTGACATCCTAATACGCACCGAGTCCTGTTCTCCCATTATCTGTCTGTTCGCTGTGCTACACTGTATCCCTGTAGTCGAGCAAGCCTCGATTTTAAAATTCTAGGTCACATTTTCAAATCCCTTCTTTGCTGGTGTCTTTCAAAATCACCTCCAGCCCCCGACGACTCTCCGGGATCTCTGCGTTCCTCCAAATTTGACCTCTCAGGCTTCCATGCTTCAATTGTTCTACCATCGCTGGCTGCGTCTTCAGCCGCCTAGGCTCTGAGCTCTGAAATTCCCTCTGTAAACCTGTGACTGGGCTGCCCTTCCCTCCATGTAGAGGGGCACACAGTTTGAAACTGAGAATTGGCACAATTCTTCAAGTGCAAATCAGCTTTGGGTCTCCCTTAAGCCCCAAATTCCTCCATGATGAAAAGTGGAATTATCTGCGAGCATAACCTAATGAGGTTATCGCAATGTGTAACAACTGAGAAGGCAACTTTATTCATGACTAAATCATTATTAGAGAAAAGAAAGTAGGTGCCCTCAGTGTTGTTCAAAGAGGAATTTAGTTACAGAAATCTTTTTAAATTGCTTTTCTGATTTTCATTGTAACAGGATCAAAATGAGTGAACAGCATGAACAGGTATATAATATTTTAGAAGAACATAAGAAATAGGAGCAGAGGTATGCCACTTGGCCCTTCAAGCCCGCTGTGTCATTTAATGAGATCATCGCTGATCTACTTCAACACTATTTTCCTACATTTCTCCAGATCCCTTGTAGAAATAGTCAATCTCCCTCACTAACAAATTCAACAACGGAGTCTCCTCAGCTCTCTGGGGCAGAGAATTCCATAGATTCACCACTTTCTGAGAGAAGACTTTCCTCCCCATCTCAGCCTAAATCCCCTTTATGACTGCAGCAATGTGACACAGTGGTTATCATTGCTGCCTCACTGCATCAGGGACCTAGGTGCAATTCCGGCCTGTGTGGCGTTTGTACATTCTCCCCGTGCCTGTGTTGGTTTCCTCAAAGTGGGGTTACTGGGTTATGGGGATACGGTAGAGGTGTGGGCTTAAGTAGGGTGCTCTTTCCAAGAGCCGGTGCAGACTCGATGGGTCAAATGGCCTCCTTCTGCACTGTAAATTCTATGATGCTATGAAAGTGCTCCGGTTTCCTCCCACAGTCCAAAGATGTGCAGCTTAGATGGATTAGCCATGTTAAATTGCCCCTTAGTTTCAAAGGTTAGGTGGGGTTACAGGGATAGGGCGGGTCATGGTCCTTCGGAGGGTCGGTACAGACTTGACAGGCTGAATGGCCTCTTTCTCCACTGCAGGAATTCTATGTCCCCTGGTGTCATAATTTTCCATCAAGAAATGGTGCTGGTTATGGCTGCTCATAAATAAGTGTTTAATAATAATAAGATTGACTAATTAACCAGATTGACTGATATGATTGAATAATCATAATATTGTGTTTTTGCTCTTGAAAGAGAAGAGGTCATTCCAATTGCTCCGTCAAGTAAATTCTGTTTCAGTACTGAATCTGACCCAGTTCTCAGTAATTTCCTTCACCAACTCATGTTTATGCATTCGGCAACCTCTCGCTGATATAGGATTCAATCTAGAAACACCTTGGAAATTACCCAGTCTTTACTGCACCAGGTTCAGCCTATTCTTGACTTCTACACATTTAAGTTATTACTTCCAGTTTGACTCACCACCTCATATCTTAATCTCAAATTCCCTTTCTCTCCAGTGATTTTAGATTGAAGGGGTCGATTATACAGCTGATTCATGCCAGGGGGACTGCACCACATCATAATCACAGCAATGCAGGGCAACAAAAACTCCAGGACTGACGTCAGGAAGGGTGGCGTCACTGGACTAGTAATCCAGAGACCAGGGGTTTGGGTCCTATCACGGCAGATGGTGAAATTTGAATCGTATAGAAGCTGGAATTAAAATTGAAGGATGAGAAATTGTCGTTAATACCCATCTGGTTCACTAGCGTCCTTCAGGGAAGGAAATGCTGTCCTCACTGGGTCTGGCCTACATATGATTCCAGATCCACAGTGGAATTCTTCACCGTAGAGGGCTGTTGAGGCTGGGTCATAAGCATGCTCAAGGCTAGATAGACAATTTTTTTTTTTGATTTATTATAAGATTACAGTACCCAATTCTTCTTTTTCCCTCCAATTAAGTGGCAATTTAGCATGGCCAATTCAACTACCCTGCCCATCATTTTAGGTTGTGGAGGTGAGGTCCGCGCAGACACGGGGAGGATGTGCAAACTCCGCATGAACACTGATCTGGGCCTGGGATTGAACCCGGGTCCTCGGCGCCATGAGGCTGCAGTCACTGCATCACCGTGCTGCCCTGAGATAGACAGATTTTTAACGAATAAGGGAATCGAGCTTCACAGGGATGAGGTGGGAAAGTGGAATTGAGCATTATATCAGATCAACCATGATCTCATTGAAAGGCGAAGCAGATTCGATGGGCCGAATGGCCTATTTCTGCTTCTATGTCTTATGGGCTAATGATACACTGCCTCATGGGAGGATCAGATACCCTGTTCAGAAAAGGGAATAACGAGGGCTTCTGCAACTGTTCCAGGGATCATAGCAACCGCTCTCCTCACAGTCCCTGGGGGAATGATGGAAGGCAGGAAAAAGGAGTGGCTGACTGGACCTGTTCCTCACTGTACTTGGCATGCAGGAGTGGGTGGGTTTGGGGAAGACCACAGCCATCCCAGTAAAGAGGGTGGGGGGGGGGGGGGGGGGGGGGGGGGGTGGTGGTGGTGATTGAAGGGGGGGGGGGGGGGGGAGTGATAATGCTAGTTGCAATGGAGAGGCCCACTTTCTCCATTAAATCCACCAATATTCTGTTCGAATGAGAGTAGGATCACTTTGGAAAATCCAGACCACGTTGTAGTTGCTGGTAAGAATCATCTAGCGCAGTTACCTTTTAATCTCAGAGCTGTGATGAAGGGTCCAGACCCAAATCACGAACCTTTCTTTCTACAGATGCTGAATGATTCGTGTTTCTTTCAGAGTTCCAGCATTTACACTTTTGTTCCTCTTTCTAGTGAAGTATCTGCTGATTGGTAAGTAACATGCTTCTTTCATCAAATTCCAATGGTCTTGCATTGCAAATTCGAATGCTTCTGGAAAGTCAATAGAAGGAAAGTGGGAAAATTATACTTTCAAACATTGCTAATTTTGCAGCTGGGTAGATCTAGTGTCTCAGTCCAGCAGTGTCTCTGCCTTAGTGTGAGACGTTCCAGGTCAGAGTCCTACTCTCGGGTCTATTGGCTATGGAAGAACCCAGACACTGAAGCAGGCAAACCAGCAAGTATCGGTACCAGACCCCAATCTGGTAAATGGGGTGGGTTAGTGGCAGCAAGAGCATCTGGTTGTAAACACAGCCCGCCAAATCTCAAACATGATGATTGCCTAAGTGTCCAAAGGTTAGGTGGGGCTATGTGCCCTTCGGCCCACGATATTGTGCTGAACTTTTGTCCGAGATAGGTAGGGTGCTCGAGTGGCAGTGCAGACTCGATGGGCCAAATGGCCTCCCTTTCCACTGTAGAGTTTCTATGAGGAGGCAGAATTGGGCAACATGGGGAAAGAGAGAGAACTAATTTTGCTGCCTCTTCCTCGCTTAACTCTTCACTCGAGTTCAGGACAAGCCACAGCCTCATCACGTCAAGATTAACACAGAAGTGAGGCGCTGAAATAATCTATAGAGTGAGAAAAAAAATCTGATTCACCTCCACGTGATCTCATGTTTAATAAAAGGTCACCTCATTGGAATCCAGAATGCATGTTTCTCCCTGAATAACAAGGAGCATCTGCACAGCAAATGCAATTGCCCTAAAACTTAACTATCCTGCAGTGTTGACGTACCCCTGAGCCTCTGCTCTAAAACAAACTCGGAGCACAAACCACAGGAGCAATCAGCAGCAGCATCCACTCATTTCACAGGCCACCGAGAGAGCTGGATGGATCTTTATAAACACGGATGGCTGATTAAATTTCCCAAGCATCTTTAATGCCATTGCACAATGTGCACCTTTGGGAATTGCTGCTCCATCTCCTCCTGTGTCACTGATGAAGATCTAATTTGCAGCAATGGAACTGATAACATCTTGAACTCCAGCTGTCGTCCAGAGCAACTGCTATTCTGACTGACAGTCACATAATCAGATGAGACTTATTTAGCCAGTCTGCATTTATGTTCTAACCTGGCGACTTTTCAAATACTTCTTAAATGTTGTGAGGGTTCCTCCCTCAACCACCCTTTCAGGCAGTGAGTTCCAAATTCCCACCACCCTTTGGGTGAAAAAACATTCCCCATCCATTAAATCCATGCCACCCCACCCAGTTATTGACCGCTCAACTAAGGGGGAAAATGTCTTCCCATCTACCCTATCCACGTTCTTCATAATTTTGTACATCTCAATCAGGTCCCCCCTCAGCCTTCTCTGCTCGATGGAGAACAATCCCAGCCTAATCAGACTCTCTTCACAGCTAAAACGCTCCAGCCCAGGCAACATCCTGGTGAATCTTCTCTGAACCCTCTTGCGTGCATTTCTCCTATAGTGTGGTGACCAGGACAGTATACTCTAGCCGTGTCCTAATAAGCATTTTGTACAGTTCCATTAAACTTCCCTGCTGTTATATTCTATGGCTCAGCTAATAAAGGCAAGTATCTGATATGACTTTTTAACCATCGTATCTACCTATCCTGATGCCTTCAGGGATCTTTGGACATGCACCGCAAGGTCCCTCTGGTCCTCTGTACTTCCTAATGTTCTACCATTCATGGTATGTTCTCTTGCCTTGTTAGTCCTCATCACCTCACAGTTTTCAGAGCTAAATTCCATTTGCCACTGTTCTGCCCATCTAACCAGCCTGTCTATATCATTCTATAATCTAAAGCTTTTCTCCACGCTACTTACCACGCCACTAGTTTTCATGTCATCTGCGAACATACTGATCATATCTCTCATATTCACATCTAGGTGGGAGCGCAAGACAGGCATGTGCCGGTAAAAAGGAAGGACAGTTGGTGGAGTTGTGGATGTTACAAGTTACAGAGGGACATAAATAAGCTGCAGAGCTGGGCTGACAGGTGGCAAATGGAGTTTAATGCAGAAAAGTGTGAGGTGATTCATTTTGGAAGGAAGAACAGGAAGACAGAGTACTGGGCTAATGGTAAGATTCTTGGTAGTGTGGACGAGCAGAGAGATCTCGGTGTCCATGTCCATAGATCCCTGAAAGTTGCCACCCAAGTTGATAGGGTTGTTAAGAAGGCGTACGGTGTGTTAGCTTTTATTGGTAGAGGAATTGAGTTTCGGAGCCATGAGGTCATGTTGCAGTAGTACAAAACTCTGGTGCGGCCGCCTTTGGAGTATTGCGTGCAGTTCTGGTCGCCGCATTCTAGGAAGGATGTGGAAGCATTGGAAAGGGTACAGAGGAGATTTACAAGGATGTTGCCTGGTATGGAGGGAAGATCTTACGAGGAAAGGCTGAAGGACTTGAGGCTGTTTTCATTAGAGAGAAGAAGGTTAAGAGGTGACTTAATTGAGGCATACAAGATGATCAGAGGATTCGATAGGGTGGACATTGAGAGCCTTTTTCCTCGGATGGTGATGTCCAGCACGAGGGGACATAGCTTTAAATTGAGGGGAGATAGATATAGGACAGATGTCAGAGGTAGATTCTTTACTCAGAGAGTAGTAAGGGCGTGGAATGCCCTGCCTGCAACAGTAGTGGACTTGCCAACACAAAACGCATTCAAATGGTCATTGGATAGGCATATAGACGATAAGGGAATAGTGTAGATGGGCTTTAGAATGGTTTCACAGGTCGGCGCAACATCGAGGGCCGAAGGGCCTGTACTGCGCTGTAATGTCCTATGTTCTATGTTCTACAGGAAATGCAGGATTCGGGAACCATGGATGACCAAGTAAATTGAGTATCTTGTCAAAAAGAAAAAAAGATGCACACGTGAGGTACAGGCAATGAAAAACAGATGAAGCACTTGAGGAATATAAGGAAAGTAGAAAAGAGCTCAAGCAGGCAGTTAGGAGGGCAAAAAGGAGTCACAAAATATCCTTGGCAGACAGGAGAAACCCAATGCATTTTATATGCATTTTAGGAACAAGAGGGTAGCAAGAAAAAGAGTTGGTGCACTCACGGACAAAGGAAGGAAATTAACTGTAGAACCAGAAGAAGTAGGTGAGGTCCTTAATGAGTATTTTGCATTGGTATTCACAAAGGAGAGGGACACGTTGATTGTTGGTGTCTCAGAGGGATGTGTAAACACTTTAGAACAGGTTGTTATTATGCGGGAGGAAGTGTTAGGTGTGTTAAAAAAACATTACGGTAGACAAATCCCCAGGGCCAGATGGCATTTATCCCAGATTACTGAGGGAGACAGGAGATGAAATCGCTGGGCCTCTAACAGAAATATTTGTGCCCTCATTGGCCACAGGCGAGATCCCAGAGGATTGGAGGATAGCCAATATTGTACTGCTATTTAAGAAGGGTTGCAAAGATAATTTGGGTAATTATAAGTCAGTGAGCCTGACATCAGTGATAGTGAAATTGTTGGAAAAGATTCTCAGAGATAGGGGGCTGGATTCTGTGATCCTGAGGCTAAATGTTGACGCCGTCGGAAATGCCGTCGACTTTCTCAAGACACAAAGAGATCTGGACGTGCAGGTCCACAGATCCTTAAAAGTGGCAGCACAGGTGGAAATGGTTGTAAAGAAAGCATATGGCATGCTTGCCTTCATAGGACGGGGTATCGAGTATAAAAGCTCAAAAATTATGTTGCAGTTATAAAGAACGTTGGTTGGGCCACATTTGGAATACTGTGTCCAATTCTGGTCACTGCATTACCAGAAGGACATGGAGGCTTTGGAGAGAGTACAGAAAAGGTTTACCAGGATGTTACCTGGTATGGAGGGTATTAGCTATGTGGAGAGATTGAATAAACTGGGATTGTTCTCCCTAGAGAGATGGAGGCTGAGGGGCGACCTGAAAGAAGTTTATAAAATTATTAGGGGTATAGATAGGGTTGGAACAAGTGGAGGTTTTTTTCCAGGGCTGAAGTGACAATTACAAGGGTGCACACGTTCAAGGTGAGGGGGAAAGGTTCAGTGGAGATGTGCGGGGCAAGTTTTTTTTTTTTACAGAGAGAGTGGTGGTGGCCTCAAATGCTCTGCCAAGTGAGGTGGTTGAGGCAGATACTTTAGCAACCTTTAAGACTTATCTGTTTAGGCACATGAAAAGACGGGATATAGAAGGATACAGGCGATTGGTCTAGATAGTACACGTGATCGGCACAGGCTTGGAGGGCTAAAGGGCCTGTTCCTGTGCTGTATTGTTCTTTGTTTAGATCATTACTGTACACAGCAAATGGCAAGAGACCCAGCGTTGATCCCGGCAGTACGCCACTGGACAGACGCTACCAGTCACAAAAACAACCTTCGACCATCACCCTCTGCCTCCTGCCACTAAACCAATTTTCGATCCAATTTGCCCTGGATCCCATGGCCTCTTGGGTTCTTGATCAGTCACCAATATGGGACCTCTTCAAATACCTTACTGAAGTCCATGTAGACTACATCAACTGTGCTACCCTCATCTACATACCTAATTATCTCCTCGAAAACCTAAATCAAAGTTTGTTAAACATGATCTGCCCTTGACAAAGCCATAGGGACTCTCCTTGATTAATCCTTGCCCCTCCAAGAGGAGGTTAATTCTGTCCCTCACTAGTTTTTTCCAATAATTTTCCTACCACTGATGGTAGACTCACTGGCCTGTAATTACCTAGTCCTTCCCTACTTCTCTTCTTGAATAATGACAATTAACTGACCTCTAGTTCTCTGGCACCTCATTTGCAGCCAGAGACGATTCGAAAATTAACGTCAGAGCCCCTACAATCTTCGCCATCACACTAGGATACATCTCACCTGGGCCTGGAGATTTACCCACTTTTACGCTCACTAAAACTGCTAACACCCTCTCCCTCTCAATGCTGATCTGTTCAATTATATCACAATCCCTGCTTTCTATACCTTCATCATCCTTCTCCAGTGAACACAGATGCAAAACACTCTTTTACTACCTCACCTACATTTATCTGCTCCACACACAGGTTGCCACTTTGGTCCCTAATGGGCCCAACTCTTTCCCTAATTACCCTCTTGCCCTTATAAAATCCCTTGGTATTCTCCTTTATTTTCCCCGCCAGTGTTTTTTCATGCCCCCTCCTCGCTCTCCTGATTTCTTTATTAACAGTGGCACAGTGGTTAGCACTGCTGCCTCAATGTACCAGGGGGCTCGGGGTGATTTTGGACAGGTGACCGTCTGGATGGAGTTTGCATGTTCTCCCCGTGTCTGTGTGGGTTTCCTCCGGGTGCTCCGGTTTTCTCCCACAGTCCAAAGACATGCAGGTTGGGTGGACGGAACAAAGAATAAAGAACAGTACAGCACAGGAACAGGCCCTCCGCCCTCCTAGCCGATCAATAAGCCTGTCTAAACTAAAATCTTCTGCACGTCCGGGGTCCATATTGTTCTATTCCCATCCTGTTCATGTGTTTCTCAAGATGCCTCTTAAACGTCGCTATCGTGCCTGCTTCCACCACCTCTCGCAACAGCGAGTTCCAGGCACTCACCAAGCTCTATGTAAAAAAACTTGCCTCGCGCATCTCCACTAAACTTTACCCCTCGCACCTTAAACTTATGTCCCCTAGTAACTGACTTTTCCACAGCACCAGGGACTCTGGTTCAATTCAGACCTTAGGTTGTGTGGAGTTTGCATGTTCTCCCAGTGTCTGCGGGGGTTTCCTCCGGTTTCCACCCACAGTCCAAAGATGTGGTTAGGTGGATTGGCCATGCTAGATTACTCCTTAGTCTCTAACGGTTAGCTGGGGTTGTGGGGGGGGGAATGGTCCTCAGTAGGTGCTCTTTCAGAGGGTTGCTGCAGACACGATGGGCTGAATGGCCTCTTTCCGCACTGTCGGGATCCTATGGTTGACCCCCAATTGGCTAAGTTGATAGAGTCTCTGCCGTTCCTGCCACTGGGAAATGCAGGACTGCATTGGCGAACCATCACCATGCGGCTCTTTCGCATTTGACTGGCAGCAACCCGGTCCTCCCATCC
The DNA here is from genome assembly GCF_902713615.1 of Scyliorhinus canicula. Lineage (NCBI taxonomy): Eukaryota > Metazoa > Chordata > Chondrichthyes > Carcharhiniformes > Scyliorhinidae > Scyliorhinus > Scyliorhinus canicula. The sequence goes on along the minus strand of NC_052146.1, from coordinate 195,914,982 downwards.
CCCTGCTTCCCAGATGCCATAAGGGGGCTGGTAAAATCTTGTCCATTGTTTCAAGTCACAAATGTTGATTCTTAAATGCCCTCCGAAATTACCTAGCTATTCAGTTATATCCAAAACTACTAGAGAAAACACAAGGCATGAAACCAGAGGACCAACTGGCATCAAACAATGCATCGGAAATGACAATGACAAACTCAGCCCTATCGACCCTGCAAAGTCCTCCTCACTAATATTTGGGGGATTGATTGTCCCAAAATTGGGAGAGTTGTCTCAGACTAGTCAAGCAACAGCCTGACAGTCATACTCATGGAATCATACCTTACAGACAATGTCCCAGGCACCATCCCTGGGTATGTCCTGTCACACTGACAGGCCCAGCAGAGGTAGCGGCACAGTAGTATACAGTCTGGAGGGAGTTGCCCTGGGTGTCCTGAACATTGAATCTGGCACCAGGTCAAAAATGGGCCAGGAAATCTCCTTCTGATTACCATGTACCATTCCCCCGTCAGCTGATGAATCAGTACTCCTCCATGTTAAACACCACTTGGAGGAAGCACTGAGGGTGACATGGGCACAGAATATATTCTGAGTCGGGAACTTCAATGTCAATCACCATATTACAGAGGAGGAGGTGCTGGAAGTATTAATGCGCATCAAGATAGATAAATCCCTGGGATCTGATGAAATCTATCCCAGAACCTTGTGGGAGGCTAGGGAGGAAATTGCCGCTCCACCTAGCTGAGATATTTGAATCATCAACAGCCACAGGAGAGGTGTCTGAAGATTGGAGGGTAGCAAATATTTAAGAAAGGCTGTAGGGATAAGCCTGGGAACTACAGACCGGTTAGCCTTACTTCTGTAGTGGGTAAATTGTTAGAAGGTATACTGAGGGACAGGATCTGCAGGCATTTAGACAGGCAAGGGCTAATTAGAGAAAGTCAGCATGGCTTTGTAAGGGGAAAGTCATGTCTCACGAATTTGATTGAGTTTTTTGAAGGGGTAACCAAGAAGGTAGATGAGGACAGTGCAGTCGACGTTGTCTGCATGGACTTTAGCAAGGCCTTTGACAAAGTACCGCATGGTAGGTTGTTGCAAAAGGTTAAATCTCACAGAATCCCATGGATACAAAATTTACTTGGCGACCAAAGCCAAAGGGTGTTGTGGAAGGTTGTTTTTCCAAACTGGAGGCCTGTGACCAGCGGTGTGCCTCAGGGATCAGTGGGTATAGAGGGATATGGGCCAAATGCAGGCAAGTGGGACTAGTTCAGTGATAGAAACTGGGCGGCATGGACAAGCAGGGCCGAAGGTCATAAACATCTATGACTCTAGTACCACCACAGACTGAGCTGGCTGGGTCCTAAAGGTCATAACTGCAAGACTGGGACTGCGGAAAGTGGTGAGGGATCCAACAAGAGAGAAAAATATACTTGACCTCATCCTCACCAATCTGTCTGCTGCAGATGATAGGAGTGAACACCACACAGTCCTTGAAGTACCTTCAGATTGAGGATACCCTCCATTGTGTTGTTCGGCACTACCACCATGCTAAGTAAAATAGATTATGAACAGATCTAGCAACTCAAGACTGGGTATCCATGAGGCATGTGGGACATCAGCAGCAGCAGAATTGTATTCAGCCACAATCTGCAACCTCATGGTCTGGCATATCCCCCACTCTACCATTACCACCAAGCCAGGGGATCAACCCTGGTTCAATGAAGGGTGTGGGAAAGCATGCCAGGAACAGCATCAGGCATTCCGAAAAATGAGGTGTCAACCTGGTGAAGCTACACCACAGGACTATTTAAAAATATATATGTATATATATTTCTTCCAATTAAGGGGCAATTTAGCGTGGCCAATCTACTTACCCTGCATATCTTAAGTTTGGGGATGAGACTCACGCAGACAAGGGGAGAATGTGGAATCTCCAGATGGACAGTGGCCCGGGGCCTGGGATCGAACCCGGGTCCTTGGCGCCAAGAGGCAGCAGTGCTAACCGTTGTACCACCGTGCAGCTCAACACAGGACTACTTGTGTGCCAAACAACATAAGCAGCAAGTAATAGACAGAGATAAGTGATTCCATACCGAACGCAGAGCTAAGCTCTGCATTTCTGCCACATTCTGCTGTGAATGGTGGTGGACAATTAAACAACTCACTGGAGAAGGCGGCTCCACAAATATCCCCATCCCCAATGATGGAGAAGTCCAGCACATATTTGCAAAAAACAAGGTTGAGGCATCCTGGTAGTTACCGTTGCCAGAAACTGAACTGGGCTCGGCATATAAATATTGTGGCTACCAGAACAGGTCAGAGGCTTGGCATCCTGCGGCGAGTAACTCACCTCCTGACGACCCAAAGCCTGTCCATTAGCTACAAGTCAGGAATGTGATGGAATACTTTACTCTTGCTTGGATGAGCGTAGCTTCAACAACACTCATGAACCCTGACCTCATCCAGGACAAAGCAGCCCACTTGCTCCCACAAGCAGCTCCCCCTTCCACAACCATTCACGTCCTCCACCACCAATGAAGTGTGTACCATCTACAATATGCACTGCAGTAACTCACCAATGTTCCTTAGACAGCACCTTCCAAACCCACGACCACTACCATCTAGAAGGACAAGAAGACCAAATACCTGGAAACTCCGCCATTTGGAGGTTCCCCTCCAAGTCACTCACCACCCTGACTTGGGAATTTATCGCCGTTCCTCCACTGTCGCTGGGGGAGAATCCTGGAACTCCCTCGCTAATAGCACAGTGGGTGTACCTACACCACATGGACTGTAGCGGTTCAAGAAGGCGGCTCACCACCAGCTTCTCAAGGGCAACTAGCGATGGGCAATAAACGTTGGCTTAGCCAGTGCCGCCCACATCCCATAAATACATTAAAAATAAATCTCAAGTGGAATGAGTGCGAAGAACACTGTATACATATGCTTGGGGTTTAGAAAGACCTATATTTATATCATGTCTTATCACACTTCTCAGAACCATCCTGAAGCACTGCTTAAACAAATATTTTGATTGGCTGTATCGTATTACATAGGTATAAATGAGAATTATCTAATGTACAGCAAGCTCTCACAAATAACAATGAAAAGAACTATAACTTAATCTGTTCCATTGGTGTTGACGAAAAATACTAGTCAGAACACTTGGCAAACTCTGCGTTTTGAACAGTGCTACAGGATCTTTTACACCCAACAAATGGGTATGGATAAACAGGGCATTCAGTTGATGTTTCAACCTCCCACAATACAGCCCCCTCGTTCGGAACTACACTGCAAATGTCAGCCTAGATGTGAGACTCAAACTTGCTTGAGAATGTCAGTAATACACAGGCAGAGGGTGTGCCCATAATTTTGAATTTTATCCCCTCCTTTGCCTAAAGCATGACCTCATGACGAGTATAGTTTGATTTGGACTGTGCTCCCTCAGGAGTTCATTCCAGTTGATTTTTGATAAGGGCATCACAATAGAACCAAACTTTCCACTCGAACCTTGCACAGTTGTGCCCCCGTACCACCTTCCAGCAGTAGTCACAGATCTGTGACTCAGTAGCATATCAGAAAGTATTCAGCACTGGATGAGCCAACTTGATATTTGTCATTGTTGCATTGCACAGTTTTGTCATGCCAATAAGACATGAAAAGAAATCATGTGTTAGAGCTTTACTGTTTTTAGTTATTTTCAAAATGGACTTACTGTCAAACCAAATAAAGGGTGGCTGCTATAAGTCACATGTTCTGGAAGTTACCACCAGGATCAAAAGAATCTCCTTTCATCATTGTGGAATCTCATACCCAATTGTAAGGACATTACAATCCCAAAACTAGTGGACTCAGATGAAAACTTGTTATGCCTGTAGAGCTGTGAACAAACTCATAGAATCCCTACAGTGCAGGAGGTGGCTATTCAGCCCATCAAGTCTGCACCAGCCCTTGGAAAGAGCATTCTACTTGGGCCCATGCCTCCACCCTATATGCGCAACTTCGCATCTGGGACTGTCCAGGTCAGTTTCAAAGGGGAAACCATTGAGGGGGACAATGGATGTCATTTGCATATTGAAAAGCTTACCCCTCTGGCAGAGTCAAAGGGTCTGCCTCGATAATGGCTTCCTGACACAAGAACCTCATCATGGATGGTAACTGTTTCAGCTAATGACTGGGACATTATCAGTCCCGAAACCAAAAGCTAGTTCCAGACACTGGACAAACATCCCTTTTGACATTATTGTGGAAAAAAGTCACATGACTCGAGTGACCATTCTGCAATCTCTACATTCCTTTGAAAACAGAGGTCTCCTCAGACTGCTGTTTGAACACCAATTGGAAAGGACTCCAGCAGCCCGACTGAGCAAGCATTTCTCAACTCCTCCAAGCCAGTTTGATTTAAAAACTCCCTGATCAATGCCTGCCAAGTGGTCTAAGCACTGGAGGGCCAATGTGTTGCAGCACCCTTCATTTCAAGGATTTTTCATGCTGTTGTCTCCAACAAGGAACTCATCTGAATTGAACGTTGACACAAAGGGAACACCCTCTGAACTTTGACTTCTCAGACTCTGGAAATCATGTGAACCAATATTCATTTCTGTGGTTCTTTTACTATTGTTGCCCATAGTTGTAAATCTTTCTCGACTGTACGAATGTGTGCGCAAGCGCACGCACAGTCGCAAACACAGCTCCCCAACCCCCCGGGTGGAATGTGAACAAGCAGACCTTCTGAGTTAATCATAAGTTGAGTTTTCTGCCAAGTTATTATAAAATTGGACACAAACTGAGGGTTTGAAGAACATGTCACTTTGAAAATAATTCAAAAACACCTCTGCTTAAGGACAGATGGGGGGAGAATAAATAAGTTCAGCTCCTCTCTCTCTCCTGTCCCTAACAGTTTCAACTCTTATCCAAGTGGAAAGGGGTGCCTCGCAAGTTTTGTTTCGAAAAAGATGCCGATTTTCACTGCACTCCATGACCTTGATTTACGTAAGAAGATTAAAGCTGTTATGACTGCACATTTATTGAGTAGTAACCCACAGTTTACTACTGGATAATAACAGTCAGTATATATTATGCGGCATTAAACAGTCAGAGTAAATAATGAGTCAGTTCTTGTTTGGAGCATAGACCCAATTAAGCAGAAAATAACATAATTTAAGCTGACAACTCAAGTGTAATTCTGTGCCTTGAATTGAGTTTTTGTGGTGTATTATTGAATTTCCATGTGTTTAGAGAAGTTTAATGTAAACACTCCAACTTAACTCCTACTGTCATGGTGCATAATGATCATGATATTTAAGCGATTAAACAAAATGTACAAGGCATGTTAACATCAATACATATACATGCACAGATCGGGAAGGTTTACTCCTGTGAGCAGATCTGTCAATAGCATTCTAGATATAGGTGCTGGCTTGTGGGGTAACTAGAAATTCTAACTGGGAAGGTCCATCTTGTTGACTAGAGTTGACTAGAGCAGGAAGGGATATAAGATTGGGGAAAATCTCAGCTTTGTTTCAGTGATGGTGCTCGCATCTCTGAATCAAGAAGACTATGGGTTCAAGACCCGCTCCAGAGAGTTAGGCACACAATTTCCCGTGCAGTACTCAGGGTTTGGATCAGTAAGGAGCTGCTTGAATTCAAAACCACAGGATGTCTCAAATCACGTTACAGCCATTGAAGTACCTTTTGTGGTGTTGTCACTGTTGTACTTACAGTATCTTGCAATAAGTTATTCTTTATTTTAAAAGTTTTTTCAATGCCTGTGTGTTCATTTACACTAGATTACTAGGTGTGAAGTGAATAATAGTTGTTGTCAGTGAAACTGAATGGCTATGATCAAAATGTTGAATGGCTGTTTTATTTTGGATCCCAGCTGAGCTTCCACCCCCCCCCCCCCCCCCCCCCCAACCCCAATGTCCTAATATATGCAAACCGTCAGCTTCAGTCCTCCCTCCCTTTCTTTCTTACACAGCAAGAACTTTTGCTGCTGAGGACAGGAGCTAGTAATTAAGTCCATTTTGTCTCCCTCACTTAAAACCTAATTGAATTTGTCCATTTCACTTCCCAAGATCCAAATTAAAATGAAGGCAATCCATTCAAAGATTTGGTTGGTTAAAGGGGAAGATGGCAATTATGCGAGGGCTGAGCCAATTTAAAGTTTCACTTGCAAATCAATGTGAAGAAATGCTTCTTGAAACATGGGTTCATTAAGAAAAAATGACAGTCAGGTGATTTGAACACGAACCTGAGGAACAGGCCCACCAGCTACTCAGCAGGTGTGGGTTTCCAAGCTGCATGGTCAATGAGAGCCTGCTTTGGTGTGGCATTGAGTGTGGCTTTAGGACCACTGGCTCCCAGGACACAGGCCTCATGTAACCAGCAGAAACAGATCTGCCCGGCAACCAGCCTCAGTGAATCCAGCAACTGCATACCTGAGGTAGCACCTTGGGCTGCCAACTCTGCAGGATTGCCCAGAAGTCTGCAAGAATTCAAGGTGAATCACTTCTACCATGCAAGAAAAATCATTCATGTCCTTTTTCTCCTGTTTCTGTAATGTTATGGCATAATTTGCTGGAAGAATATTGGTTGTCATAAAAACCCATCTGATTCACTATTGTCCACCTGGTTCACTAATGTCCTTTAGAGAAGGAAATCTGCCATCCTTTTCTAGTCTAGCCTCCACGTGATGCCAGACCCACAGCTGACTCTCAACTGCTCTCTGAAACGGTTGTGCAAAACACTTAGTTCAGGGGCAATTAGAGATGGGCAACAAATGCTGGCCTTGCCAGTGATGCCCCACATCCCGTGAGAGAAGAAAAAAAAGTTATCAGGTACTCGAGCTGCTCAAATAACGGCAACGTTTTTGCCACTTCAAGGACACACCAGGTTGACTACACTTTCTTGCACAAGACTTTTCATTGGGCGTGCAAGTGTCTCAATGCACACCCATGCCGGGGCCTCAGGGCCCTCGTGGGTGATCAAGAATGCAGCCAATAAGAGTCATTTTGGCACAGGAGGAGGCCATTCAGCCCAACCAGTGCATGACAGTGCTCCGTTGAGCAATCCTAATCAGTCCTATTTCCCTACTCTATCCTCGTAGACCTGCAGGCCTATTTTGCTCGTGATCATCTAACTCCCTTTCGAAATCACTGATCAACTCTGCTTCCACCAACTGATGGCACGTACAGGCATTTGGGACAGGATGAGGCGAATTGCTCCCCTCAGAGGGTAGCGAATCGGTGACATTCTTTCCCTCAGAGTGCTGCAGAGTTTGGGTCATTAGGTATGTTCAAGACTGATTTCTAATCAGTAAGGGAACCGAGGGTTATGGGGAGAAGGCGGAAAAGTGGAGATCAGTCATGATCTCATTGAATGGCGGAGCTGGCACGATGTGCCAAAGCATCTGCCCATTATGGTCTTATAAAATAAATTTAACAGGATAGTCAAGGTGCCTGTTCCGAATTTAACACACAAACAATCTACAATAAATACACAGGATGCCTGCAAGATGTTTTTTTTTAAACTCACTTCTCTGTATCCTCCTGGAATCTTGTTTTCTAATGGATTATAGTGGTCGGTGAGAAACCATTCAGCACAAATTAGGCTGGCACAGTGCAATGGAAAATTCAGATAAAAAAAAATATCCTGCAAGTTGAAACACACACAGAGAGGTCTTTGTGCCAGGCCGCCAGATCTCATAGTTGTAACCTTGCCTCGGATGAGGCCAGGAGAAGTGGTATTATTTCGAGATGGAAAATGTTAGCAAGACAAAATTTCACGGAGTGTTTTATTTATTTATTTTCCGCCCCAACAAAGGTCCCAATTCAGGCCGACTCTTGCTGAGTCGCAAAAAAAAAAAAAATGTTTTTTTCGGCAGTTGTTCGGGGGAATGAGGTCACTCTCGTCTCGTTGCAAAGCAATAGGCTGTCAGCAGCAGGAGAGAGCTCCGGGAATATCCGGACAAAATCAGCAATCTGGCCAGCCAGCGACAGAATCATAAAAAAAATCAATCCTGCGCTCAAAGTGCTGCGAGGGCCCATATAGCCACAAGGACTGCAGTTTGCAGACTTCGGTTGGCGGGGTTTAGGATCTGGGCCGAGGAAAACTGAAAGCAGTTCAAAATCACGTGTTTACCGAGAAGGGAATGGGCAGCTACCAATTACTGAAGATTAAACGCACATACCGTCCGCTCGCTCCTCAGTGAGTGCGAGGTTTCAGGGACAATTTGGCATCAGCTCCTGTGTGTTCAGTAAGACGGGGAAAAACCGAACCGGTTGAAGGGGTCGAAAGGACAAAATAAAGAAGTTGCATTTACACAGTGGCATTCATGACCTCAGGTCACTTTACAACCATTTAAGTATTTTTGAAGCATCATCGCAGCTCTAACAGAGAGATGCAGACCAGCCATGTCAGAGCCCGTCCATTACTCCCCACACCCACCCCGCTTTCAGGTAGCCACTGGTTCTCTGTGAGCAGTTTTCGTTTTCATTTCTTCTTCGAAGCAGGTTGGGTTGTGCGTCCACTGGAGTGGAAGTGAAAATCGAACCTGCAGATTAAAATTTGCTTCAGGAACTGCAAATGAGAATGAACATCAAATGGTGTCAAGAGCTCAAGAGTTGATCCTCCTGCTATCTCCTGGCACAGACGGTCCAATTCAAATCAGTATTGAGAGTTTTTCTGGGGACATTTTGTGCTCATCAAGGAACAGGATACCACAGATCACTGGAGAGACACGAGTGGAATCGCACTGTAAAAAGCTTCTTTTTATTTGCCCAGAAAGAAAGATGCCATGCGATACTTTCTCTTCCCCCCCCCCTTAAAATTCGCCCATGCCACGCCGGATGGGAGAATCGGCGTTCGCGCATTTTTTCACTTGGCGGCGGTCCAACGGCGGCAGGCGATTCTCCGAGGAGCAGAGAATCGGCGCCATTTGCACCGGCGCATTTGGTGCGGCGCTGGTCGCGGGCCACTGTCCACGGCCGGGCTGCCAATTCTACGGGCCGGATGGGCCGCGCGGAAACAGCAGTCCCGCTGGCGCCGTCCACAACTAGTCACTGCCGGCGGGATCTTTGCGCATAGGGTCGGGGCAGCCTGTGGGGCGGGGAAAAGCGCTCCTTCACCGGGGAGGGCCTCCGATGGAGTCTGGCCCGCGATCGCGGCCCACCGATTGGTGGACCGGCTTCTCCAGCCCTGGCCCTATTTTATTACATGGCCGGCCCCATAACCCCCATGCCATGTTTCGTCGGGGCCAGCGCGCTGAGGAAGTACCCCCCCCCCGACACATTCGCGAGTTGGCGTGGCCCAACTGCACATGCGCGGGTTGGCATGGAGCTCATTTGGCGCCGGGAAGGGAGGGAGGCTGGCTCCAGCGCTGTGCTGGCCCACTGTTCACGACGACGCGAACACTCCTGTCTCCAATTCGGAGAATCGCGCCCCCAGTGTCAACATTACACATAAATAGGTCAGGCACAGGACAAACAGATTCAGGGTAAGATTTTCTGGCTCCAAAGGTGTTACAGATCCAGTTTCCACCATCCCATTGCCTAATGTTGCCCTGTCCTGCAATAATTTGTCGGGATTGTCAACTTCAGTGACAACCTTTAGTAATCATGGAGGAGTCCAGAAAGGAGAGTCAAAAGAATTGTTTGTTACCAAAAGTAAAATATTTACAAGTAACAGTCTCGGTCCCAGTTGGGACTACTCTGCAGCTCAGTTCCTCCCTGGGCCAGCTTTTAAGGTACTGAGTTAAGTAAAGAGAGGTTGAATAACCTTGGTTTGTTCTCACTGGAACGATGGAGGTTGAGGGTCGACCTGACAGAGGTCTACAAAATTATGAGTGACATAGACAAGTGGATAGTCGGAGACTTCTTTCCAGTATAGAGGGGTCAATTACTATGGGGCATAGGTTTAAGATGCAAAGGGCAAAGTTTAGAGGAGACGTACAAGGCATGCTTTTTTTTTTACACATAGGGCAGTGGGTGCCTGGATCCTGCTGCCAGAGGAGGTGGTGGAAGCAGGGACGACAGTGACGTCTAAGGGGCATCTTGACAAATACATGAATAGGATGGGAATAGAGGGATATGGACCTTGGAAGTGTGGAAGATTTTAGTTTAGACGGGCAGCATGGTCGGTGCAGGCCTGTTCCTGTGCTGTACTTTTCTTTGTTCTTAACTCGCAAGCTGATAGGCCTCCCACCTCTGAGCGGGGGAGCTCATGCGCCACGGGCTCACGGGGAGATTAATCGTGTCATCGTAGGGGTTTAAACACAACCTGAGCATACTCTCACTCCTGAGTGCATTGTGACTGCCTAACTTTATCTTTAACGGTAGGTGCCCTTACAACCAGTGGTCAGCCACATTTAACAGAACATAGAAAATACAGCAAAGAACAGGCCCTTCGGCCCACGATGTTGTGCCAAACTTTTGTCCTAGATTAAGAACAAATTAATCTACACCCCATCATTCTACCGTAATCCATGTACCTATCCAATAGCCGCTTGAAGGTCCCTAATATTTCCGACTCAACTACTTCCACAGGCAGTGCATTTCATCCCTCCACTACTCTCTGGGTAAAGAACCTACCTCTGAAATCCCCCCAATATCTTCCACTATTCACCTTAAATTTACATCCCCTTGTAATGGTTTGTTCCACCTGGGGAAAAAGTCTCTGACTGTCTACTCTATCTATTCCCCTGATCATCTTCTAAACCTCTTTTATTAAGTTGCCCCTCATCCTTCTCCGTTCTAATGAGAAAAGGCCGAGCGCCCTCAACCTTTCCTCGTAAGACCTACTCTCCATTCCAGGCAATATCTTGGTAAATCGCCTCTGCACCTTTTCCAAAGCTTCCACATCCTTCCTAAAATGAGGCAACCAGAACTGCACACAGTACTCCAAATGTGGCCTTACCAAGGTTTTGTACAGCTTACAGCTGCATCATCACCTCACGGCTCTTAAATTCAATCCCTCTGCTAATGAATGCTAGCACACCATATGCCTCCTTCACAGTTCTATCCACTGGAGTGGCAACTTTCAAAGATCTATGAACATAGACCCCAAGATCTCTCTGCTCATTGAGAGGAGATCCTATGTAGTTGAGATCCAAGCAGTGATCCCTCAGGCACTCCACTTAATACAGTTGTCAACCTGTAAATGATCCATTTATCCCAACTCTCATTTCCTATTAGTTAGCCAGTCCTCCATCCATGCTAATATATCAACGCTGCCCTCCCAACCATTCGCCACTCCCCCGGCGCCCCCGCCCTCCTTCCCCTCCTCTCCCCCACTAAACACCATTGGCTCTCATATGGTGCAGTAACGTTACAGTATACCTTTTGGAAATCCGAATACTGCAGACACGGTCTATCCGAATGGGGACAGAGTCCCATTGCTTGAGAGATTAACGAGGTGTTTCCCGGTGCTCGGAGCGCTGAGAAACATTCCGCTATCTAATGCTTACCCAGGTAGATAGGAGGTTAGTCCCATTCACTGCGCTGAGGAGCTCTGTTCGTCGGAGCTCCTCCGAGCGGCGAGAGATCGGGTTGTCTTTTTAAAATAGCGGCTCGATCTTGAGCCCCCGATGCAACCCACCGAACGCCCCCAAAGCCCCAACTCACTCTAGGGGAGTCCCCGAGCAGAGCATCTCATGGTCCAATCGCTAACTCTCAAAAAAATGCCAGCTTGGCACATTGGCAGTGCCACCTGGGTGCCAGGCTGACACCAGAAGTGCCAGGGTGTCACCCTGCCTAGAGGGTAAGAACCTGGGGCCTCTGATCCCCTGGGAGACCCGGGTGCTGTTACATCTGAGGTCCATTTGTGGGGCCAATGCTGAACAGCGCTCGCCCGAGGTCTCCATGGCGAAGGGGATGGATATCAACGCCGTGCTTACCTCCGGGAACTGCATAGTAGGAGTGAGACTAGCTGTCTCGTTCTAATAGGCAGATTTGCCGAAAAATTATCCCGTCCACAATGGGTGGGATTCACATTCGCAACATCTCACGAGATTGCGTTAGATCTTGCGGGGCGCAGCGAACCGGGTAGATCCTAGGAGTGGAGACTCGCGGCATCTACCGGTCACATTGCACGCCGGCACACTGACGTTCAGGCACAACATGGCCAGCACATCGAGCCTCCAACCTACTGGTTTTTCCTTCATCCACCCTATTTGTTTCATCTTCAAAGAACTCTGATAAATTTGTCCAACACATTTTCCCTTTCACAAAACCCTGCTGACTCTCTGATCGTATTCTGATTTTTGAAATGTTCTGCATAATAATGGATTCGAACTTATTCCCCAGTGACACCTGTTAGACTAACTGACCTAGTTTCCTGCTTTCCCTCGTCTCTTGATTAGTGCATGTTACATTTACGGAGTATTTCCAGAATTTTCTGATGTTACTCCTGGAAATTAATCTTCAATGCCTGGAGACTCCAGGCCAATCCTGGAGGGTTTGCAACTCTACCTGGATGGGGAGAGTGATTTGGAAGTGGGAGAGTGATGGCTGAGGTAGCATTTCAGGGTGCGGTGGCTTGGTTGGCTGACATCATATTTGGAGTGCTGTGGACAGGATTGGTCACCTTATTTAAGGAAGGATGTAAATCCGTTGGAAGGAGTTCAGAGAAGGTTTACCCGACTAATCCTTGGAATGGGTGGGTTGTCTTATGAGGAAAGGCTGGACAGGCTGGGCTTGTATCTGCTGGAATTTGGAAGAGGAAGATACAAGATCCTGAAGAGTCTTGACAGGTCTCGAACCAGGGGGGTCACTGATAAAATAAGGGGTTGCCTATTAACGGAGATGAGGAGAATTTTGTTCTCCAAGGATTGAGAGTCGTTAGAACTCTCTTCCTGAAAAGGTGGTGGAAGCAGAGACTTTGAATATTTTTAAGGCTGAGGTGGATAGATTCTTGGGATGAAAAGGGGTGATAGATCATTGCGGGGGGGGGGGGGGGTTTGGGAAGAATGCAGATTTGAAGTTACTATCAGATCAGCCATGATCTAATGGAATGGTAGAGCAGGCCCAAGGGGCTGAATGGCCTATATCTGCCCCCTTATTTGCAAGTTCATATGAAAATAACCAAATGTTATTTTTTGTTTCTCTTCCTTTAAGATTAATTGTGAAGCATAAAACCACTAAAATGAAGAAGGATGCTCAATTTTCAATGTAAAAATTCAAACTTTCCCAAGGTAGTGGCCCACTGGAGAAATTCTCCAGCAATTCTGCGCCTTCAGGTTTCATAAGTCACAGATCATTGGCTAATAGTTGGGGTCCCTTTTGGATTATGAACTTTATTTTTGGAAGAATCCTACAACGCAGAACAAGGCCTATTGTCCCTGCACTGGCCCTTTGAAAGAAATGTCCAGTTAATACTCACTCTTTCCTCATACACCAGCAAACCTGTCCGTTTCAAACACATTTACCCTTCCCTTTAGAAAGTTATTGAATCTGCTTCTGGGCAGCATGGTGGTGCAGTGGTTAGCACTGCTGCTTCACGGCGCCGAGGTTCCAGGTTCGATCTCGCCTCTGGATCACTGTACGTGTGGAGTTTGCACATTCTCTCCGTGTTTGCGTGAGTTTCGCCCTCACAACCCAAAAAGATGTGCAGGGTAGATGGATTGGCCACGCTAAATTGCCCCTGAATTGGAAAAAAATAATTGGTACACTAAGTTTATAAAAAATTAAATTATTGAATCTGCTTCAACCACCTTGTCAGGGAGTGCATTCAGATCATAACAACGCAACTGCAGGGAAGAAAAAAATCTCATCTTCCCGCTGATCCTTTGGTGAAATTATGTCCCCCAATCGGGTACTGAATATCAGACCAGTGGATACAGGTCTCCCGATTCTGCCCAGAACCAGGGGTTGGTTTAGCACAGTGGGCTAAATAGCTGGCTTGCAATGCAGAACAATGCCAGCAGCACGGGTTCAATTCCCCATACTGGCCTCCCCGAACAGGTGCCGGAATGTGGAGACTAGGGCCTTTTCACAGTAACTTCATTGAAGCTTACTTGTGAGGGCCGAAGGGCCTGTACTGCGCTGTATCGTTCTATGTTCTATGTATGTTCTAATAAGCAATTATTATTATTGTTTAGCCTTGTTGAAGACCTTACATTTGTTGACTATCTGTCGCTTTTGTCTGTTCGAGCAGCTGCATTTGAACAAGGCTGAGAGGCCAGAGACAACACACAGCGGCACCCACCATGCATGGATCACTTTCACAAGGACCGCTGTTTTAATGGGCATCAGGATGCTAAATGAACTCATTTATTGATATTGCATTAATATATTATCCTTCAAAGATAAATGGCAGATGAACTTCCCAATTAAAAATGCTTTGTAGAAAAGTGCTTTCCTCTTTCACTCAATAGGCGGAATATGAAAAGATAAATCAATAGTTCAAAGTTAGTGATATGAAGCAAGAAGTGGATGATATGACTTAGTGCCCAGCAGAGACATTACATGGAGGCCAGCGGTTGGTGATGGAGTTGGCTCAGTTGGCAGCACCCTCGCCTCTGATTCAGAAGGTCCAGTGTTCAGGTCCCACTGCAGCACTTGGGCACAAAAATCAAGGTGGACCCTCCAGTGCAGCAACAGAGGGAGTGCTGCACTGTCAGAGGAACAGACAGTAAGCAGAGGCCCCACCAGTCTGCATGGGTGGATGTGAAAGATCTCACGGCACTATTCCAACAAAGCCCACGGGAGTTCTCTGCAGTTTCCTAATCAATACTTATCCCTCAAACAACATGCAAAGAGCAGATCATCTGGTTATCACATTGGTGTTCATGGGATCTTGCTGTGTGCAAATTGGTCGGGTCGCTGTCTTTCCCACAATATTCAAAAATATGAAGTTTTTTGAGGTCCAGTACACGTAAAAAGCACTATATAAATGCCAGTATTTTTTTTTTAGTAAATGATGAAAGTACTTGGAAAGTTGGCACAGTGAATATTAGGTACGTGTATACTTAGATGTCTTCGCTGCACAAGACAAATTGTCAGTAAAGACACTGAATAAATTATGAAATACTACTTTGTGCTCTCTTAACTAAGAGGAAAAGAGAAAGATTCTCTGTAATCATGTGGGAAATTCCTTTCGGGAGTTGGGGGGAAAAAAGAGGAATTTGGTTTGGAAGAGGAAGAACCTTTTGTCACCGAGCTAGGTGAATCATTGAACCTCTGCAGTGCAGGTGGCCATCTGGACCTTCGAGTCCACACCGACCCTCTGAAAAAGAACCCTACCAAGGCCCACTCCCCTGCCCTATTCCCATAATCCCACTTAACCCGGACATCTTTGGACTGTGGGAGAAAACCCACGCAGCCACGGGGAAAACATGCTAACTCCACACAGACAGCCACCCAAGGCTGGAATTGAACCCAGGTCCCTGGTGCTGGGAGGCTGCAGTGTTAACCATTGTGCCACCGCCCAGCCCATGATGAATGTATCACGTGCTCAAAATCACTAGCAATGTCATAGGAATGATTCCAACCGGAGTCAGAAATTTCAACAGGCTGATGCACAGGAAGAGCAATGATTATTTAGAATGAAAGATGTGCAACTTAGAATGATGCCATGTGAGAGGGTGTGATTGGACAGATCTGTGACAAAACTAGGATCTGCCTCATCTCCAGTTTATAAATCAGTGGTTCAGCAAGAATCACTTGCTGGTATATTTATTCACCAACAGGTGTGCTTTCACAAAAATACCATATAAAATATTACAGCTAATTGAATATAGATATAAAATATCTTACCAGCAAAATTCCTATCTGGAAAATGAAATCAACTGAAATAATTTGAACACAACATTTCCAATTACTTTCGCTAAAGACAAGAGGCTGAAATGAGGTTAGCCAGAATTACCAATCTTTTACCATGGGGTCCTTTTGTTCAGCGGCGAATTAGTTTTCTACCAACAGCCTTAAATAGACTCTCCCCATCAACTTCTCCGCTACCAAACCCAGCTCAGTAACTCATTTCTCAATTAACATTTCTTAGTTAGTTTCACCTCAAACGGCTCATTTTCTTTTTTAAACAAAAGGTTGTGTTAATTTTCAAGTTAATTAGCCAAACACCCAACTTTCTCAAATGGGTTTGTCTCATTGATAATGGAGCAAGTTACAATATCGGCACGGTTTTTAAAACAAAAGTCAGTTCTTCCCTGGTCCAGCCACTCTGGTTTATATTCCTGTTGTACTAATTCCCAACTGGGTAAGAAATTACATGTTTTTGAACAGTTTAACCCTTTCAGTTCCTCCCTCTGCTCATCAAGCACTGCCAGACTGCATATTTACAGAATTTACAGTGCAGGAGGCCATTCGGCCCATCGAGTCTGCAAAGAGCTCCAGCTCCTGGAAAGAGCACCCTACCCAAGGTCAACACCTTCCCCTATCCCAATAACCCAGTAACGCCACCCAACACTAAGGGCAATTTTGGACACTAAGGGCAATTTATAATGGCCACCTAACCTGCACATCTTTGGACTGTGGGAGGAAACCGGAGCACCCGGAGGAAACCCACGCACACACGGGGAGGATGTGCAGACTCCGCACAGACAGTGATTCAAGCCGGGAATCGAACCTGGGACCCTTGCGCTGTGAAGCCATTGTGCTATCCACAATGCTACCGTGCTGCCCTCAAATGGTGTGGGGGTGCGCTTTTCAGCCCGTGATCGCCGTCAGAGGGAACGGCGAAGTGGAGGGAAATCCGGACAGAATCGGGAAACATGATTCTCTCTGGAAAGATCGCGTTTCCTGATTTTCCATGCCCCTCACTGGTGATGACTCGAGGTTCATGCCCACAAAGAGTGTGAATCTCATTCTCGTCAATTTTTACTTATTTATTTTTTTAAATTTAGAGTACACAATTAATTTTTTCCAATTAAGGGGCAATTTAGCATGGCCAATCCACCTCGCCTGCACATCTTTGGGTTGTGGGGGCGAAACCCAGGCAAACAGGGGGAGAATGTGCAAACTCCACACGGACAGTGACCCGGAGCCGAGAGCGAACCTGGGACCTCAGCGCCGTGAGGCAGCAGTGCTAACCACAGTGCCACCCCGCTGCCCCAATCAATTTCTATATCATTAGCCAGCCCCTGCCACATGATAGCCCCCCTCACTGAATATTCAAACAGGTTGACAACTTACAAGTAAGCACAGTGCCAACCTGTGCCAAGGGTCAGTGCCAGGTGCAGGCCCTTATGGGAGTCCCATGGGAGGGGGAGGTTGAAGAAGAGGAGAGCTTGCAGACATGGGGGAGGGGAGGTGGAGGATCACTGGCAATACCTCCGCGCTGGTGGGGGAGGGAGTCGCCAAGAGAAAACTGATCTGTCCAACTGGAGAGCCACATGCCGGTTTTCTGTCTGAGCCTGACACTGAAAAGATATGGTGAGGTTCCGCCCACACTGTTAACCCAGTAAAAGAAAAGCTTGTGGATAAATGGCTGCTGGCACTGACTTGGAAGAATTCACCAATATTTGATTACTTCAACCAAATATTGCCCACCTCAAACCATAGGCCACTGATCCCAAGATTGGTATCATTCCCACAGAACCTGCCAGTGCATTTAAAAATCAGCTGGACAAATTGACTATTTCTCCTCATGTATGTTATTCTCATTTGGTATCTAATTTACGTGGGGGGGGGGGGGGGGGGGGGAGGGGGGTGGTACTTGTCTCACTAAAGTTGTTGCATTTTTCCCTAGAAGTCTAGTGATGCTCGACGATATGAAATGAAAAAATGAAAATCGCTTATTGTCACGAGTAGGCTTCAATGAAGTTACTGTGAAAAGCCCCTAGTCGCCACATTCCGGCGCCTGTCCGGGGAGGCTGGTACGGGATATCAAACTAACATGACAATCTACCCCAAACACATAATGTATGGATGGATGCATGTGCATGCCCCTCAAAAGTAGAGGAGTTATAATTTTTTTTCTATTGTTAATTATTGGATAATGGTTTCTACTCTTGATTCGAAATTAATCCAAGTTTGTTAACCATGGATTAGGTGCTTTTGCTGATTAGCTTTGATGTGGTATATTTGTTACATATAATTTATGGGTGGCTGTGCTACAGAGCAGACCCTGTGCCTGCTGATGCCAGCTCTAAATATAACATGTTAAACCCAGTGCTAGTAGTGGCTAATACCCCAAAATTGGCCATCTACGGGGGTTCCTGCACTGTACAATGCAGTCCAGTGGGACCTTCATTGGAGGCTTCTCTGGAGCCCATTGAGGTGCACCGCAACTTCTGATTTCTGGATCAATTATATTCACTGGGAAGCTGAGGTTTTGTTCTGAATCTTAATAATGGTGAGCATCAGTGTTCACTGCTACTGGGACCATAAAGTTCAGGCTGTTTTTTTTTGTCGCCTTGCTCTGGAGATGAAAGACAGCTAGCAGCAGGATCAGCACTTTTGTCTTTTGGTCGAACCATTTCTGATTCGCCGATATCCTCACTGTGACACATTCTCCGACCACATCTAAAGTATCATGTACAGCTTTGGTCACTTACTTGAGGAGGGATATACTTGCATTGGAAGCTGTTCAAAGGTTAACTTGGCTGATGGTGCCACAGTGGTTAGCACTGCTGCTTCATAGCACCAGGGGCCCAGGTTAAATTCCAGCCTAGGCTGACTGTCTGTGTGAAGTTTGCACTTTTTCCCCCACACTAAATTGCCCCTTAATGTCCAAACACGTGCAGGTTAGATGGAGCTGTGGGATTACGGGGACAGGGTGGGTGAATGGGCCTAGGTTGGATGCTCTTCCAGAGGGTCGGTGCGGACTCGATGGAGTGAATGGCCTCTTTCTGCACTGTTGGAGTTCTATTGTTCGATGACTCCTGGGATGAGGGATTGTCTTATGTGGAAAGGTTGAACAGGTTGGGCCTATACTCATTGGCGTTTAAAAGAATGAGGCGCAATCTTATTGAACCATATATGATTCTGAGGGGATTCGGAGAGGATGTTTCCCCTCAGGGAATCTAGAACTAAGTTTCCAAAATAAGAGGTCTCCCATTTAAAATGGAGATTAAGAGGAGGAATGTTTTCTCTCAGTGGGCTGGCGGAACAGGCATGGGGGGGGGGGGGAGGGTGGCAAATGGCCGACTTGCTCTTGTTTTTTATGTTCGTTTTCTAATTAGGAAGGTAGGGAAATGCCAAGTGAGTGACCACTAGCAAGATCTGGAAACTTTCCCATTTCGCTGCTGCAGGAAAATCTGGGCCCGTTACCGTGTTTCTTTTCACGCGTGTGACTGCATGGCTACTTTCTCCTCATTCTTGAGTGTTCCTAATGTGACACAAAATCAGTGTTTGAGAGGGGAAAGGATCACCTCCCGTGCTCCACTCTTCTGAGTGGTGCACCACGAGGATTGACCTCTTTCAAAGCCCTCCCTTTTTTGTGCCGTCCTCCGGCATGAGCTTGAATTGGGGTTCAGGCATTGTACTGGCCGACATCCCCCCCCTCCCCTTATTTGTTTACTTATCTCTGATATATTCAGTTTGTACATCTACTAATAAAGTGCAGGACTTTGTACCCTAAACAGCAGGTCTATATATTGTTAGCGGTCACGGAATCTGTGTGGCAGATGTTCGAGCTAAAACTATCAGAAAATGAGAGGTGTAATCCGGAGATTGCTTTTTTAAGAAGCTTGTCAGAGATGGCACAAGCATTTCCAGTTCCCGATAGTCCCCTGCACAGAACTTTGATGGGCCTTCCACCTTCTGAGTGAAGAGAACTTTTGGGAGATTAAAACTAGGAGCAGCACAAAAAAGTGCTGGGAAACAATGAGAGTCAAACAAACCACTCATTCCATAGTTCCCAGCTTTCCTTGTGCCACGATAGGGCTCCTGACAACGAGATAGAGAGAGAGAGAGAGAGAGAGAGAGTGAGACAGACATTGCTCCAATGGTGCAGGTTCCGCAGGAAGACGTGAGACGGTGTCAACCAGCAGGTAGTCTGCCTTGCAACAGGCCACACAGTTAATGTGTCCCTGGGTAAATCCTTCAAGGGACAACCATTCCTGGCTTGCAACCAGTCTCCAACTGAGAAGTTCTCTCCCTTTTAGAAGCCAGCTTGAGAATAGAGCACTTGTCTACCAGCCATAACATTCTACCAGCATGTTAACCATACAGAAACAGTCCTCCTCTGCATGACTCATTAGCTGGCATTTTATCACACGATTACAAACTGTGGGCGGCCTGCCCATGGCAATGTTTAACCATATCTGCAAATATACTGTTGTCATGGTTTCCTCATCCAGAGGCTAGTGGGAATGGCAGGGTGGGGTTTACACAGGATGATGAACTGATTCTGTACCTCCAAATCCCTGTGAACGCATTCCATGCTGTTCTGGATGTCAGAGGAAGGGAACTTTTCACCCCCCTCTCCAGTTTGCTGCTCAAAAGGTTCTTGCACATTGAATAGCATGTATCGCTAATTTATTAAGCATTCAGTACATGTTATCCTAACATATATTCAACAGGTAATACAGCCAGGCTAATGATGGTTAGTTGGGACACAGATGTGTTACTGTTAAATATCCAGAGAAAGCTGCAGGTCTGTCTTTCACTCAGTACCATTTCATACCAGTCGACCCTGGTGTTTTCCTTCACAGAATGAACTGTTTTGCCTCCGCTTGTTATCAGACGTATTAAAGCTCTCTGAAATATGAAGATCTGTGAGCATCGGCGTGCCTTTTAATTAAGGGTGACTAAACTGCCCATTGCTTTAAGGTCAGCCCTGGATTGTAGCCATCTAAGATGGCACCTGCAAGGGACCATGGGAATTATGGCCAACCCAGGACTTAGACAGATACAGAGCCGATGTGTATCTGAAACACAGGTAACCAGGCCTGATTGAAACCCCTGCTCGTTTACATTTTAAAAGCCCATTTTCACAGGACAATAGAATTCCAATCAAGCAACCGATACAGCCACAAACTGATCGGCGCCACTCCCTTTACTCAGAAAGCCCAACTGCTGCTAAGGGCTCACCCAGCCACCAAGGCACCCGGCCCTTAATTGGACAAAATCGAAGACAGTGATCAGAGCCCTGTCGAACTATTGGGTCCAAGGTTAAGGACCGCCCCAAAGAGCGCGAAATCCCAGAGGGATAAAAGAGAGCACAGCCATGTGTTCTGTCTCTTTTGGATCCTGCCTGTGCCACCCAATTGCAGCAGGAACAGCCAGCCAGGTTCAATACCAACGATCACTACCTGACGGATGAGCCCAGCAGAGACAGAGCCACTTTCTTGTAACCAGCCAAGTGAAATCCAGATAAAGGCCTTATCCATTTGCACAGTGCCAGTCGCCCTGAAGTTAAGTATAGGTTATTGTTGCTGATAGGTGTAGTTTAACTCGTAGTAGATATGTCGAGGTAACCCTCGTGTATGTAAATAAACCATCTTTTGAACTAACTAACTGGTTGTGTGGTCATTTGATTGATATAAGGGAAGGCTTGTGGTTCACCAACATTATTAATAGAGCAACAGGATCAATAGCCCAGTGGTACTTTAAATTGACTTAAACAACGCTGCTTAACAGGCGAGGGATGAAGGTTACCATTGCTACCACATAAACGACAACAGTATCACATTAGCCGATTTTAGAACAGCCTGATTAACCCTTTCCTTACCACGATGTGCCGAGTGGGCAAGTTATGAAGTGACTGAAAGAAACACAGTGCCTTTTCCAGCTCAGCTCAGGTTACGTTAACCTGTGAGCATTAGTGGAATGCAGGTCAAGGGGTCAGGAGTTCAGTGTCACCACCCGGGGAAAATATCTAACACAGGAACCCGTGTCCCAGACTCGCAACAATTTGATAGCCTAGTACCTACTTTTCAGGAGACCGGGACAATTGTACTACAATAAGGTACGCCAGACCCATTTGTGGGTGGCACGGGAGCATATTGGTTAGCACTGTGGCTTCACAGCACCAGGGTCCCAGGTTCGATTCCCTGCTGGGTCACTGTCTGTGGGGAGTCTGCACGTTCTCCCTGTGTCTGCGTGGGTTTCCTCCAGGTGCTCCAGTTTCCTCCCACATCCAAAGATGTGCAGGTTAGGTGGATTGGCCATGATAAATTGCCCGAAGTGTCCAAAGTAGTTAGGAGGGGTTATTGGGTTAGGGGGATAGGGTGGAAGTGGGTCGGTGCAGACTCAATGGGCCGAATGGCCTCCTTCTGCACTGTATGTTCTATGTTCTAAGGTATAACATTATCTGGTCAAAAAGGGCTTATGGCTGAAGCTGGCAGTTGTCCCCCCCCCCCCCCCCCCCCCCCCCCCGCCCCGCCGGCCATGGTGTGGAACTTGTTGCTGGAGTCAATCCCTCAAAACCAAAATCCCTCATGATCTGTATTCCCCTCAGGTGACTCAGCTGGCCAATATCCTGGGGCCAATCCTCTGTAGAACGAGCCTAAGATATCAAACATGTGGCCTACAGGAAAAGGATGCAAGTCAGCTCACAAGAATTGTTGCCGATTCTATTTTCCCTGCCTTGGTTCCTCACACCCATAACTACAGAAAGCTATCAATATTGGTTATGAAATTTTCAATTGACTGCCTAACTTCAACAGCTGTTTGGTGAGAGAACGGTCTCTCTTAAATTTCACGTTATGTCCTCTTATTCTGGACTCTCTCACCACGGGAATTAACTACTCTTTATACTTCCCAGCAAATCCTGTCTTTTTATTCAGGGGTGTAATGGAAATGAGAAAGCCCTCCCCTTCTTGTTGGACAAGTCTAGGGCTGGTAGGGGGGGGTGGACTGGGAGGTGGGAAGGATGGCACGGGAAGGCTGTAGTTGCCTTCCATTGGCTTCCCACTGCCGTACCATCATGCCAGCAGCGGGAAAGGTCACAAGCAGCCCACCCGGAACCCAACTGAGCCACCCAAGTGGCCAATTCAATGCCGCTTCTCACCTCTGCTGGCATTTTACCAGTGCTTTGGGGGGCCCTTCCTTATTGGGCACTTTTTAGCCCATGCAGGAGCCCAATAATGGCAATGGCAGCCTCCTGTGGCAGTGGCTCTCACCAACCCTCACTAGCCCAACCGCATGCTAGTCACCACATACCCAGCCATTGATGCTCCCTCTTCCTACAGGTGAAGTCCCAGAAATTGCCTCCTCTAGCGATGACACTTCTGAACTTTAGATGCGCCAGCATTCCTTTGGGGCAGGTGGCCATCCTCAATAGTGGCCTTTACACTTTGCCAGCACATTCAGGGGGCCAGTGGCAGGAGGCACTGATAATCCTCCGGCCTGCTGCCAGAAGGCTGCCTCCTACTTGCTACCAGCCTCCGAACTCAGCCGGCAGTCAGTCCAGTGCCAGGAATGCGCCAGTGACATTTGCCCTTGTTCTTTTTATTCCCTTAATTGGCCTAATTAGCTATGTGCTACTCGTGAGAGGGTAGCCACTGCCACATTGACCCCACATCCAAAAGATGGCTCAGAGACGTTAACCCATGGGGGAGGTGACTCAGCACACAATTTTAAAATTTTGCTTCTTGTGCCACATCCAAACCTCTGCGGCGATGTTAAGATTCCATCACAAGAGTGAACAAAGCAAAGGGAGCAAGTCCAATCATACCGATAGATTACAGAAACAAATTAAAAATTAAAAGACTATACGATCAAATCCTTTGCTTGTCCTTTTGTTGTAGATTGTTGAACGCTGCAGCCATTTCAAGTTAGCTGGTTCCCTTGAAAATCCTGGAGTTGGATTTAAGTACAGATACAATTTCCTTCCTCTTAATTCTGTGATCCACCTCCCAGAAATGGATGGGTTTCTTCGGAGGTTCTTTCTGAAGGACAGTCACCATTTCTGGAGTTAGATTTTTCGACTGTAGAAATAAGGGACTGGATTCTCCGCACCCCGATGCCGCAATTGCGTCCAGCACCACGGCAGAGACAGAGTTCCTTGGTTCTCTGGCCCCCGAAAAGCGATATACTCAGGGAGTACGCCGCGCCGCGTCTATCCCCCGCCTATGGCCATTGCTTGAGGCCTGCCCCGCTATTCTCCTCCCCCGACCGGCCGAAGTCCCGACGGCGTATTTCTAATATGGTCCCAGCCATTTGGGAAACTCGCGAGGCGACTGCGGACTCAATCCGCGGTCACCATGGTCAGGGGTGTGCCGATCGGAGGGCAGGGGGGCCTCATATGGGATTGGGGTATTTTTGAGCAGGCGGTCCGGGTCGGGCGCTCTATTTTCGTGGTCCAACTCCGTGGTCTGAGTCCACCATGGAGCATGGCTGAAGGCCGCCGCTATGTGCATGCGCGGCCTCTGACCCGGAGGTGTGGGAGGCTGCAGCTGGAGCTGCGAGCTCCACAACAGCTCCCTGTTAGCCTCCTGCAGGGTTGTGCATCTGAGGCCTTTTGACAGCAGTTTTGCAGGCGTAAAAGACCAGTTTTCACAATGGCATGGGGGACATAGTCCCTGAAACGGAGAATCCAGCCCAGGGTTTTTCTCAACTTGAGGGAGATTCTTCAACTTAACCAGGCTTCCAAGGGAGTCTCCATTGGAAATTATATCTATACTTAATTCCAACTCCAGGATTTTAAAGGGAAACAGCTAATTTGAAATGGCCGCAACGTTCAACAATCTACGTCAAAAAACTCCCTTCCGCAATTTTTCCAGATGACTTTAAAGACTTGTGTGTGTTTGGCCTGACAGTTCTGAAAAAACACCCGTCTGTATATTCCCAATATGGAATTTTATTAACATGTCTTGCAGTCCTTGCTGTAGAACAAGTAAACAGATTTTGACCTTTCAACTCAGAAACTTCTAACATATTTCAAGACAGTAGAAACCAACAGGAGATGGATCATTTCATCCTACAGATGGGGGATTGAGTATCTGTTGAATGTATCCCGCTCTTAGCGGTTTCCATTGTCTTTATTATCGATTAAAATTCAGCACTTTGCATTTTTAATCTCCCTTAGTTCGAGTGTCGGGTTTTGATGGCTATATTTCCTCTGAAAATATCTTTCTATTCACACTTCTTTTCGGAGGGGATTAATGTTTGCTTTTATCACCTGCAGCTTGGAAGGTGTCCTTGCGTTTTAAAGTACTGAATTTTCGGTCAGTCAAAGGTTATATTTAAATCTTCAAAAATAAGGAGGTATTTCCATGACAAAAGACATGAATTTCCTCTTCACAATAATCAACAACTGAATAACTTAAATTTAAGCACGGTCTAAAATGTAGTAATCAGGTACTAGTAAAGTAAAGTGGCCATCGTCCCAGATGACCATAGGCTGCTTTCCCCTTTGAGCAGGGAGAGCTGACTGGTGGTGATTTAACCTGAGGATCACCACACCTCAGGCGAGGGGCAAGGTTGAGAAGGCAAGGCCTTTATGAATAACCTCATGAATTGAACATGCCTTGCTCTGCATCACGAACCAGCTGTGCAGCCAACTGAGCTAAACCATCAGGTACTAAAAGCAAACTGAAAGCTACTGGCTTCTACATATATAGGCCAGGACTTTATGACCCTGGGATGCAATGGGCCAACAAAAAGTCCACTGATTTTTGGTGGGACTGAATGATCCTGGCAGTGGCAGGGCCAGAAAATCCCAGTCATAAGAGGGCAGGAATGCAAAGGGGAGGAACGTTAGTTGCGTGAAGTACTGTTTAAGCCACATCTGGAGCACTGTATGCAGTTCTGTGCACAATACCTTAGAAAAGCTATAATGGCCATGAATGGGGTGCTGCATGGATACACCAGAATATCACCAGGGCCTGCAAGAGTTAGACTATGAGGAGAAATGGAATATAGTAGGATGTATTGCTTGGAGTATACACTTAAGTGGTGATTTGATTGAGGTTTTGTTTAGGATTTTAATAGGATAACACGGGCATGGTAACATAGGATTTAATAGGATAACATGGGCAGCACGGTAGCATTGTGGATAGCACAATCGCTTCACAGCTCCAGGGTCCCAGGTTCGATTCCAGCTTGGGTCACTGTCTGTGCGGAGTCTGCACATCCTCCCCGTGTGTGCGTGGGTTTCCTCCGGGTGCTCCGGTTTCCTCCCACAGTCCAAAGATGTGCGGGTTAGGTGGATTGGCCATGCTAAATTGCCCGTAGTGTCCTAAAAAGTAATGTTAGGGGGGGGTTGTTGGGTTACGGGTATACGTGGGTTTGAGTAGGGTGATCATTGCTCGGCACAACATCGAGGGCCGAAGGGCCTGTTCTGTGCTGTACGGTTCTATGTTCTATGTTCTAACAAGATAAAAACTGGTGGGGGATTACAAGACAAAAGGATATAACCTCAAAATCAAAGCCAGGCCATTCAAGAGAGAAGTTAAGAAATACCTCAAAAAGCAAAGAGGCGCAGAAATGTGGAACACTCCAGCAAAAAGCAATACATGTTACCTCAATTAATTTCTAATCTGTGATTTCTACTAGACAAGAGTGATGGAGTCTCATTATTTGACAGAATAGGCTCAAAATAATGGAACACTGTGAACACTTTTGGTCCCCTTATTTAAGGAAAGATATCCTGGAATTGGAGGCAGTCCAGACAAGGTTCACTAGATTCATCATGGGTATGGAAGGATTTTCTTATGAGAGGTTGAGTGGGTTGGGCCTGTACTCATTGGAGTTTAGAAGAATAAGAGGCAACCTTATTGCGACATATAGGATGCTCAGTGGGTTTGACAGGGTAGATGTTGAGAGGATGTTTCCACTTGATGGAGAGGATAGGGCCAGAGGGCATAGTCTCAGAGTAAGGATCGCCATTTAAAACAGAGATGAGGAGGAATTTCTTTTCTCGGAGGGTAGTGAATCTGTGCAATTCTTTACCGCAGAGAGCTGTAGAGGCTGGTTGTTAAGTATGTTCAACGCCAAGATAATTAGATTTTTAATCAGTAAGGAACCAAGGATTATGTGGATAAGGCAGGAAATGGAGTTGAGGATGATCATAGCAGATTAGTCATGATCTCATTGAATGGCAGAGCAGAATCGACAGGTTGAATGGCCTACTTCTGTTCCTATGTCTTATGGCCTTATTAAGGGGTTAAATGGCCTTTTCCTGTTCCGATATTTCTATTAAGGGGTTATAAAGATGTTTCCAATGGAGACAGCAGCAACAAATACGGTGGCAGTGCAATTATTATGGCTGCACGTAGGACAAATTTAATTTGTTGGTCCGTGGTACATGTTAAACTACACAGAATGAAATCTTAATAGGCCTCAAGGTGGAAGCCTGATGGTGAGGGATGGAAGTATTTACATTCAAAGCAGTTCCAGATTTCGTGGGAACAGTCTTGCCAATTGATTCCCTTTTTCTAAAAAGGGAAGAGCAATCCTGTCGACTTTGAGATCCCAGAATAAAGTTTCAGTTCAATCGCAGCCGTTCTGATGCTATTAATGACTGGGAGGGGTCCTGATACTTCCAAAAGGGGCTCCATCAGAATCTGTGGGAAGCTGAACTTTTACAGTGGCCTGAACACTGCCCAGGAAACCAAGCTGAACCCTGCAAATTTCCAAGCTCACTGCATTCTGCTTTCCATCTCGCATTTCAACAATTACTCCCTCGAGCCACCGACAGTGTGAAAGCTTCTGCAGTGGAAGTCACTGGAAGCTTTATTTTTGAAGAACTGGTCCCTTACAGATACGGGAGGCTGCCCCTTTAAAACACTAGATTTAAGAGTTGTTACTCCATCTTAATTGTGGCCTAAAATCTTGCAATTGATGTGAAGCCTTGTGCACGTGGCAGTGTTGGGTATCAAGGCTTGGCTCGTGTTGTCACTCTCCCGAGAGGATCATAGAATCATAGAATTTATAGTGCAGAAGGAGACCATTCAGCCCATCAAGTCTGCACCGGCCCTTGGAAAGAGCACCCTTCCCAAGCCCACACCTCCACCCTATCCCAGTAACCCCACCCAACCTTTTTGAACACCAAGGGCAATTTAGCATGGCCAACCCACCTAACCTGCACATCTTTGGGACTGTGAGAGGAAACCCACCCACACACGGGGAGAAGGTGCAGATTTCGCAAGACAGTTACCCAAGCTGGGAATCGAACCTGGGACCCTGGCACTGTGAAGCAACTGTGCTAACCACGATGCTACCATGCCTCCCAAATACAACAACTATTCCACTGATCAGGTAAATTTCAGGTAAATTCTCTCATTTCAGATAGGTAGCTGCCTGGCCTGAAATAACTGGGCTCAGCATTTGTCATCATGTTATAATCTCGCGTTAAGCCTCGTACATAGAAAGTGGATCACTTGGCACTTTCAAGACCGAATGCAACAGACGTTTGTATCAGATAATGATTATCACAGGACAGTGCAGTAAAGGCAGGTGATTGGAGTTGGAGATGCAGAGCAACAGAACAGACTAGAGGGGCTGAATGGCCTCCTTTGGTTCTTGTAATACTTGGGGACATCTTCGAGACAGGAAAAGCAACACATACAAATTGAAAACTTTCTTTCCTGTCTGAGAGCTATTTAGTAATGGTGGGGTGATGCAGATTATTTTGTTCTTTTCTTCAATTTTAAATATTTATTGGCTCTTGTGGTGAAAATCCCGCACAACCTGAACAGGCAAGAACACTAAAAACTGCTGCTCCGTGTTCCATGCATGACTTATTTATTTACGTGTGGACGAACAGATTTATTTAACAACCTGCAAAAGGCAACAAGAAAGGTATTTATTTTCCCGAAGCTAATCGGAACTTGCTTGCTTCACTGTCTTCAAGCAGAACTCATCCCAATTTCTTTCCAAACTCTCTCCGTGGGGATGCGTGCCTCCCCCCCCCCCCCCCCCCCCCCTCATGTCTCAGTTTATAATTGCTCCTGTGATGCATCTTTGGATGATTTGCAATGTTAAACGGCACGATCAGGCAAATGGTTGTTGCTGGTGTAGGACACGTGAACGCTCTGAAACCTGCCCATTACACTGTTCCACATGCAAATATAGAACTAAATAAAGTCAGTCCATTCTCCTCACGTCTTCTGACTTGTGAGCCAGAGATTCACATCGAGCCTATGATCCTGCCTCACCAACAGAAGCAATTTGGCATTAGGAAGTGCCCAAGCAAGCAATTGAAGCAAGTTACCCAAGTACCCATCTGAGTGGCTGAATAATTACAATCATACGAACAAGGAGCAGGAGTAGGCCATTTAGCCTCTTGAGCTTGCTCTGCCATTTAATAAGATCATGGCTGATCTAACAGTAACCTCAGAGCTGCACTCTGCCTCACCCCGATAGCCTATCACCCCCTTGCTTACCAAGAATCTATCCACTGTCATGATATGCAGATATGCACATAATGAGATACAGACAGGCAGCTAATGAACACAGAGAACAGGACATAACCAATCAGCAGGCAGAACACTTGGGGGTGGTTTCCTACTATAAAAGGCACGAGGCACTCACACACCACCTCTTTCCACTGGGGACCTCTACAGAGTGAGTCAGGGTGTATATATTACATAACATCTACAGCAGTCTGGTTCAGTCAGACAGAGCAATCACACTTAGGTTAGCAGAGAGTCGAACTCACAAAGAACTGAGCTAACTGTGTGACAGGTTCAATAAATCAAACTGAACTAACTTCAAGGTCTGGAGTATATTTCAGTTATAGCTGCATCCAGTTGCAGCCCGTGTTATCTCAGTGTGCTTAACACGACATCCACCTCGGCCTTAAAAACATTCGAAGACTCTGCTTTCATCACCTTCTCAGGAAGAGAGTTCCAAAGACTCATGAGCCTGGGAGAAACGATTTCACCTCATCTCAGTTTTAAAATGGGTGACCTCCTATTTTAAAAACAAGTGTTGCCCTAGTTCTAGATTCTCCCACAAGAAGAAACATCGGTCCCAATTGAACGGCCTTGTCAAGCCATCCTCGGTGATGTGACGAGAGGCAATTGCGAGAGGCCTCTCACAAGATTTGCTACACTTGGAACGCCTCACGAGTGAGATCTAATGAGGTCTGGATCTCGCTCGTGTCAGGTGAGATCCAGAGGCTATTAGGCTCATTTTGGCGCCCGGTTCTCCCAAGGCCTGGAAACTAACGCCCTCGCCAGGGAGATCTCACCTTGGTGCTGTTTAGCACTGGTCGTGTGGACCAGGCGTATTAGCATTGTGGAGGATCTTCCAAGCCATTTGAGACCCCCCGGTTCGGGGGGGGGGGGGGGGGGGGGGGGGGGGGGGGGGGGGTTCAAGAGATCAGGGCGGCAATTAAAAAGAGAGGCAATTGCGGCTTTAATGGAACACTGTTTGCCAAGGCCAAAATACACAAAAAAACCTTGATAGCGGGATTCTCCCACTAGGGGCAGCACGAGTGATTAGCACTGTGGCTTCACAGCGCCAGGGTTCCAGATCCCCTGCTGGGTCACTGTCTGCGGAGTCTGCACATTCTCCCCGTGTCTGCGTGGGTTTCCTCCGGGTGCTACGGTTTCCTCCCACAGTCCAAAGACGTGCAGGTTAGGTGGATTGGCCGTGATAAATTGGCCTTAGTGACCATGAAAAAAGGTTAAGAGGGGTTATTAGATTACGGGAATAGGGTGGAAGTGAGGGCTTAAGTGGGTCGGTGAAGACTCGATGGGCCGAATGGCCTCCTGCACTGCATGTTCTATGTTCTATGTACTGCAGGCACTGAGAACCACCCCGCTATAGGTGCCCAAAATAGGACTCTGATTCTTGGGCGTTAAATCGCACCCATCCTCTCCACATCCACCCTGACAAGACGCCTCAGGATCCCGTATGTTTCAATCAAGCTGTCTCTTCCTCTTCTAAACTCCAGCAGATAAGCCCAGCTTGTCTAAACCTTCCTCATAAGACAACCCACCCATTCCAAATATCAGTGAGATAAACTTTCTCTGAACTCCATGCAATGCATTTATATATTTCTTTTAATAAGGTGATTATACAGAATAAACATACAGTACTTGCAAGAGCCAACACTCCTTTTTTAAATTCATTTTTACGAGACGCGGTCTTCACTGGTTAGGCCAGCATTTATTGCCCGTCAGTAATTGCCCCCGAGAAGGTGGTGGTGTGCCTTCTTGAACCGCTGCAGAACATGTGATGTAGGTATACCCACTATGCCATTAGGGAGGGAGTGCCAGGATTTTGAGCTAGTGACAATGAAACAAGAGCCAGTATATTTCCAAGTCAGGATAGCGAGTGACTTGGAGGGGAATTTCCAGGTGGTGGGGTTTGCAGGTATCTGCTGCTCTAGTCTTTCTAGACAGTAGCGGTCATGGGTTTGGAAGGTGCTGCCTGAGGAGCCTTGGTGAGTTGCTGCAGTGCATCTTGTAGATGGTACACACTCCTGCCACTGTGCGTCAGTAGTGGAGAGAGTGAATGTATGTGGAAGGGATTGTTGGAGCTGCATTCTTCCAGGTAAGTGGAGAGTAACCCATTACACCACTGACTTGTGCCTTGTACGTGATGGACAGGCTTTACGGAGTCAGGATTCCTAGCCTCTGACCTGCTATTGTAATAACAGTATTAATATGGCTAGTCCAGTCAGTTTCTGGTCAATGTTAACCCCCAGGATGTTGATTGTGGGGACTCAGTGGTGGTGATGTCATTGAATGTCAAGGGCGATGGTTTGATTCTCTCTTATTGGAGAAGATTCTTGCCTGGCATTTCTGTGGTGTGAATGTTACCTGACAGGTGGGGTATTGCCAAGGCCTTGGTACATTGCACGTAAACTGCTTTAGTATCTGAAGACTTACGAGTGGTGAACATTGTGCAGTTATCAGCAAGTCATCAGTGAACATTCCCATATCTGACCTTATAATGGAAGGAAGGTCATTGATGAAGTAGCTGAAAATGGTTGGGCCTAGGACACTACCCTGAGGAACTCCTACAATGATGTGTCTTCCATTGTCAAAATGACACCACAGCAGATCTACATGTAGAAGATGGCAAAAAGAACATAATCTTGCAGGAAAGTATGATTTCCAATTTTTCCCCCCACCTAGTGGGGCCTCACGGTAGCATGGTGGTTAGCATCAATGCTTCACAGCTCCAGGGTCCCAGGTTCGATTCCCGGCTGGGTCACTGTCTGTGTGGAGTCTGCACGTCCTCCCCGTGTGTGCGTGGGTTTCCTCCGGGTGCTCCGGTTTCCTCCCACAGTCCAAAAGATGTGCGGGTTAGGTGGATTGGCCATGCTAAATTGCCCGTAGTGTAAGGTTAATGGGGGGATTGTTGGGTTACGGGTATACGGGTTACGTGGGTTTAAGTAGGGTGATCATTGCTCGGCACAACATCGAGGGCCGAAGGGCCTGTTCTGTGCTGTACTGTTCTAAACTGTTCTAGTAGTGTGCTACGGCAGACTTTTGTCTGATTCTAGAATTAGTAATGCCCGGAACAGTTGCTCGTCTGTCATAAACCTGAGGGGCACCACTCCACACCAAGCGTAGCTGATGTAGAGTCCCTCCTGCTCTTACCACCAGTCATTGGTGTGTTGGAAGGATTTTGCAGGTTGGCACACGCAATCTGTATGATTACCTTATGAATGCATCTTCCTCGGCCATTGGGTGCTGGGGTAGGACTGGAACCCAGAGCTAATGGCTCAGAGGCAGGAACGCTACCTCACTGCACCACAACACCTCCTACAATCTATGATGAAACCATCTGATTCAGAAGCTTATGAAGGTAGACTGTTAATTGAATTGCATGAGTACTTGATTCCTGCTTTTCATTAACATTTGCTCAAGTCCCAGGGCTTCCCGCCAGTACTTGTCCCAAGATTACTACTTGAGTCAGTTTTCAGGGAAGTTGTAACTTGATGAGGCAGCTGACGATTTATTACTCCATTATTTCTTTTCTGCAGTTCCTGCCTCTTAAGTTCTATTCTTGAGTTACATGCAAATTGCATCAACACATGTTTCAACTATGCCCTTGGAATGAATATACTACTCCTTTTATGTTGCTTTAGATGCTTTGTGCTTTCCATGTCCTGGCCTCCACTTCCTCTGATATTTCTTTTCACCCATTTGCGCTCAGTTCCTCAGTGGCAGTGTTTGTTTATCCTTGCTCCGTGACCCATGTGAAACCAAACTAACATTTACACAATAGGTTTGCTTACACTAATGACTCGTTACATCAAGATGGCAATGAGAGTACGCTGCATTGAACAATCCTGTTGGCACGATTCTTGATACACCACGCTCAACTTTCCTCTCAATCAAAATGCACAGCCATGCACCCAAATCATTCCAGACTGGATTCCCAAATTCTGGATCTGGTTCGCGACAGAGACACTCTTGTGGACAACATCTGGCCAGCAATTAGGTTTAATCGCATTGGCTAAGCCAAAGCTGCTCTAATGCTGGTTCTAGATTTTTTTTTTTAAAAGTGGGCTAATGTGACAAAACAAAAAATTGCTGACGATCCGGCAAAATTTGACTGGGAACTGCTGGATTGGCAGTAAAATACTGAGGACAAATGGGTCACTTAGAATTATTCTCAAACAGAACGAAGCAGTGTAGTTACGGCCCAATGGTTAAAATCATACGGTAAAATAAAATCTCGTGTGGTTGTTGAGGAATACACAGAAATAAAGTTGACTGAAAAATATTCTGGACATTTGAAAGACCTAACTCATATGGAGGTCTGAAGAAAGAATCTGGGTCCAGAACAGAACCCCAATTTTGATTAGATTCCCGGATTAAAGGGCAGCACGGTGGCACAGTGGTTAGCATTGCTGCCTCATGGCACCGAGGTCCCAGTTTCGATCCCGGCTCTGGGTCACTGTCCGTGTGGAGTTTGCACATTCTCTCTGTGTTTGCATGGGTTTCGCCCCCACAACCCAAAGATGTGCAGAGTAGGTGGATTGGCCACACTAAATTGCCCCTTAATAGGAAAAATGAATTGGGTACTCTAAATTAATAAGAAAAAAGAACTATCTGATTCTGGTAAAGCTGTGACGAAACGTTACTGCACCACAGGAGTGATAACAGTGACCAGCAGACAGCTTTTATGTTAAAAGAAACCAGCATGTTAGCAACAAAGAAATAGCTTTATAGTGCATAGGTACAACATCTTAACTTGCTTCCTGAAACCTGCCTTTACATTCCAATTAAACAACCCATATATTTCAAATACCATTTATATATAAAGCTGACAACCAGGGTTTACTTGCTTATCTTCGTGCAGTGTCCTTGGAGAGAGAGAGAGAGAAGCCCTTTCTTTTTCGGGCCAAGCTGAAAACCTTCTGCTCAGCTTGGAGTCCTGGAAGTAGCTCCTTTGTCCAGACAGAGCTGGCCGCTTGCATTAGCTACACCAGCTGCACCCAAAGCACACGTCAATCTTTTGTCTCCTGTTACAAGGTGTGCCTTGATTTGTTTGGCCATGCTTAAATTGTTACAGCATTGCATTAGCTCTCTATCTGCAAACAGGTAAAATGGCTTTTAATATCTTATGAGCAAAACATCACTGATTATCTGACGTATAATCACAGCTCCGGCAGACATACTGTCTGTTAGCATTTTATCCTGGGACTTTATAGTTTGTATTTTTGCAGTATGACAATTTTTTATATTCAATTAAGACAAATAAATTTCATGTTCATTTATATAGTACTGTTCATGACTGTTGTGCATCACAAAGCACTTTGCACCTGATGAAACTCTTTTGAAGTGTAGTGACTGCTGTAGGGAAGTTTGGAGTCAAAATGTGCACAGCAAGCTCCAACAAACAGCAGTGTGATTATTTTTGTTTTTGTGATGCTGATTGAAGGATGCATATGGGATAGATTACCAGGGAGGACGCCCCAGAAAGATTCTGGAAGTATTTCAAGGTTAGCACTGCTGCCTCACAGTGCCAAGGACCCGGATTTAATTCCAGCTTTGGGTGATAGTCTGTGTGGAGTTTGCATTTTCCCCCCATGTCTGCGTGGGTTTCCTCCAGCCACTCCAGTTTCATCCCACAGTCCAGAGATTTGCAAGTTAGGTGGATTGGCCATGTTAAATTGCGCCTTACGTGTTCAGGGATATGCAGGTTAGGTTACGGGGATAAGGTGGGGTGGGCGTGCGGGGGAGTGGACCGAGGTAGGGAGCTCTTTTTGGGGGGGGGGGGGGGGGGGTCGGTGAAGGCTCCTTCTGCACCGCAGGGATTCTATGATTCTCTTCAAAAAGTGCCAAGGGGCAGCACGGTGGCCTAGTGGTTAACACAACCGCCTCACGGCGCTGAGGTCCCAGGTTCGATCCCGGCTCTGGGTCACTGTCCGTGTGGAGTTTACACATTCTCCCCGTGTCTGCGTGGGTTTCGCCCCCACAACCCAAAAATGTGCAGAGTATGTGGATTGGCCACGCTAAATTGCCCCTTAATTGGAAAAAATAATTGGCTAATCTAAATTTTTTTTTTTAAAGTGCCATGGGATCTTTTACATCCACCCATGCAGCTGACCTTCAGTTTGACATCTCAGTGACGTTATACGTCAGGTAATCATGATATAAAGGTTCCAATAAGGGATTGGGTAAACACATTGTGGGTTAATTTATTTAGATGAGTTACACAAGAACATTTATACATGGCTAGAAAGCTTGAAGACATCAGCAACAGAGCTGTGTATACAGTATTCCATTCACAGGCCAAAGTGAAACTGAGACTGGATAACATGACACCCTCCCACCCTCCCCCCTCCCCCCTCCCCCCCTTCCCCCTCCCGTGATGACATGCTATCTCTTAAAGGCACATTACAACACTGACAGTGCAGTGCGCCCGCTGATGCACTAAGAGTGCCAGCCTTTTTTCTGTGCTCAGTCCCCGGAATGTAGAAGCTCGTTACTCAGCAACGAGGCTGTCACCGAAATCCATAAAATTAGCCACAAGATCCCTGGAAAAGGAGATGGTTCATGCGATTCTCTGTGCATCACTGAGAAATTAATTTCTCTTTTGAAAAGTTATTTGTCTCTATTGGGATCGTAACTGTATTGATTCAATAAAAACTTGAAGAGGATTAACTTGCAAGGTTATGGGGAGAAACAAAGGCCTGGAATAAATTGGACAGCTACAGCAATGAGCTAGTACTGCCACCAGCCAAGTGACCTCCTTCAGTGGACTAATATTCTATTAGGTGTGTGTGTGAGAGGGAGTAAGGGATGAGAGAAGGGCGAGAGAGAGAGAGGGGCGAGAGAGAGAGAGATATAGAGAGAGGGGCGAGAGATAGAGAGAGGGGCGAGAGAGAGAGAGAGATAGAGAGAGGGGCGAGAGAGATAGAGAGAGAGGCAAGAGAGAGAGAGATAGAGAGAGGGGTGAGAGATAGAGAGAGGGGCGAGAGAGAGAGAGAGAGATAGAGAAAGGGGCAAGAGAGAGAGAAAGAGGGGCGAGAGAGAGAGATAGAGAGAGGGGCGAGAGAGAGAGATAGAGAGAGGGGCTAGAGAGAGATAGAGAGAGGGGTAAGACAAAGAGGGGCGAGAGCTATAGAGCGTGAGAGAGAGGGGCGAGAGAGAGAGGAACACGGGCGAGAGAAAGAGAGGGGCGTGAGAAAGAGGGGCGAGAGAGAGAGAGAGGGGCGAGAGAGAGCGAGAGGGGTGAGAGAGAGCGAGGGGGTGAGAGAGAGCGACAGGGGCGAGAGTGAGAGGGACATGAGAGAGAGGGGCAAGAGAGAGAGGGGCAAGAGAGAGGGGCGAGAGCGAGAGGGGCGTGAGCGAGAGGGGCAAGAGCGAGAGGGGCGTGAGCGAGAGGGGCGTGAGAGAGAGGGGCGTGAGAGAGAGGGGCGTGAGAGAGAGGGGCGTGAGAGAGAGGGGCGTGAGAGAGAGGGGCGTGAGAGAGAGGGGCGTGAGAGAGAGGGGCGTGAGAGAGGGGCGTGAGAGGGGCGTGGGAGAGGGGCGTGAGAGAGAGGGGCGTGAGAGAGAGGGGCGTGAGAGAGAGGGGCGGAGAGAGGGGCGTGAGAGAGAGGGGCGTGAGTGAGAGAGAGGGCGTGAGAGAGAGGGGCGTGAGAGAGGGGCGTGAGAGAGAGGGGGCGTGAGAGAGGGGCGTGAGAGAGAGGGGCGTGAGAGAGGGGCGGAGGAGAGAGAGGGGCGTGAGAGAGAGGGGCGTGAGGAGGAGGGGCGGGGGGAGAGAGAGGGGCG